>NC_052156.1:3699480-3771635 GCF_902713615.1 Scyliorhinus canicula
GGGGGGGGGGTCTCCACCGTGCTGCCGGCAGTGGGACATCTCCCCGCTCCCGGTGTCCCCGCTCGGCGCCTGCGGCCTTTCTGATCTCTCACCTCTCAACTCTCACCCTGCCGGCAGCCAATCAGACCCAGGGGGCGGGGCCTGTATCAAGGGGGCGTGTCCCATTTAAAGCAGCAAAGGGCAGCACTCAGAATCCATAGGCTTCTGTTATATACATTGTGTAGTATCAATACGCTACTGACATATAGAATCTATAATATTAAATCTTAATATCTCAGCATATGGCCATTCGGCCCTTCCAGCCTGCTCCACCATTCATTATGATCATTAAAATCAATCATATCACTGAATCTATACTGTCTCAAAATCCACATTATCACATCACCTACTATATAACAGATTTTATATCACATAAACAGTACTGGAATATTTTACCTGCAGTAGTCACAGCGAGGTCCAACCTGCCCCTCACACAGATGTGAAAACGCTGTCTTCAAATAAAGCAGTGGGGAAATAATCCCCGGAATCCTGGTCATCATCTACCCCCCACCCCCGTCTGCAACAAAGGCAGATTCTCTCATCACTCTCTCACTGCTGATCTTCAGAGATTGCTGTACACAAATTGGCTGCCGTGTTTACCCACCTCGTCTGTTCCCACTTTGTGATCAACGTGCTTGTTCCATCGTATAGGAAGTTTCTGATGACCCATGAAATCACAGAATGGTTACAGCACACAATGTTGTTGTTGTCGTGGCCACAAATGATGCAGCGGATCAGCAATAGATCTCCCCGCGGGCTCAGTGGAATATAATAATAATAATCTTTATTGTCACAAGTAGGCTGACATTAACACTGCAAAGAAGTTACTGTGCAATAAGAGTCCTATTGAGCAGGCGGGAGTTCACCCAATGGGAAATAAACAGCAGGAGTTTAAAACCCCCTGCTTCAACACAGGCCAATATTCTGTAAATCCCCGGACTTAGATTTGTGATCCGCGGCTGTGGCCTTTCCTGTTATACAAATAAAGGGATATGGTGTTGGAAGACTGGCCTTGGTGAGGTTATTACAGTGGTCATTGGTTATTGTGTTGACTCCCTGAGGAGCAATTCACTCAGTGCCCCGTCCCTGCATCTCTCCGTAGTCCTGCACATTCATCCTTTTCAGATAATGATCCAATTCTCTTTTGAAAGTCACAATTAAATCTGTCACCATCGCACTCTCAGTCAGTTCCTAACCATTCGCTGCGGAAAAACGATTTTCCTCAAATCAATCTCACTCTGGTTCTTGATCCTTCTACCGATGGTATCAGCTTCTCACAATATACTCTCCCGACCTTTCATGATTGTGAACATCTTTACCAATATCCTCTCAATCTTCTCTTCTCCGAAGAGTACACCCGTTTATCCAATCTATCTGAAACTCTGTCATGCTGAAGATATTCCCTTCTGCACCCTCTCCAGTGCCGTTGCATCCTTCCTAAAGTGTGGTGCCCAGAACCAGACACAATATTCAGCTGGAGACTGAAGCAGTGTTTTATACTGCATTACTTTAACTCCCAACTTTTGTACTCTATCCTCTTACTTATGAAGCTCAGGAACCACTTTATTTATTTCTCTCTACCTGTCTTGCCACCTTCCATTATTTTTGCACATAGGGCGGCCCGGTGGTACAGTGGTTAGCACCGCTGCCTCACAGAGCTAGGGACCCAGGTTCAATTCCGGCCTCGTGTGACTGTCTGTGTAGAGTTTGCACTTTCTCCCCGTGTCTGCGTGGGTTTGCTCTGGTTTCCTCCCACAGTCTAAAAATGTGCGGGTTAGCAAAACTGACCATGATAAAATACTTAGTGTCCAAAAGGTTAGGAGGGGTTACGGGGATAGGATGGGGTGTGGGCCTGGACAGGGGTGCTGTTTCAGAGGGTTGGTGCAGACTCGATGGGCCGAATGGCTTCCTCCTGCACTGTAGAGATTCTGTGATTCGATTCTATGATACCAGGTCACTCTGCCCCTGCCCCCCACAGAGTTGCACCTTTTATTTTATCATGTTTTTTCATGTTCTTCTGATCAAAATGACTGAATACCATCTCCCCAAGTCCTTCACATTTGGGGGTGAACTATGGTCACATTTACCCCTCACACTTACAGATGAAACCATGTTTCTCTGTCCTTATATTTAGCCAACTTGTTAAATTGTATAATAAGTACAATGTGGTTATAGTGTTTGAATTTTGATGTAGGTTATGTCTCACTGCAGAATCCCTGGGCAAACACTGGGGTCAAGGACAACCTTCAGCAGCTTGGGGCTAACTACAATTCCCGGCATCCTCTAGAAATGGACTATAGACCCCGGCATGCCCTGCGCGGGCGGCCCCGCCTCCTCGGGAGTGCGCAGGCGCGGAATGTATCCCCCAGGAGAAGGCGGAAGTGGAGGTGCTGGAGGCTGAGGGAGCTGGGCATTGCCAGGGTGTGGGGGGCAGCTCAGTCTAGCTGGGAGGGAGACGATGGCGGGATCTAATGTAAGTTGTAAATCACCAAGCCAGCCTGGTAAATGTGTGATTATCATGTGAGCAGGGATTGGAAACATTCTGCAGGATGTGAGGTTCTCTGGAGAGGGGCTCTTGTCAATTTGGACACCATCAGTCCCATTCTGGGTGGCAAAGCTCTGTGTTTGAGAAAGGAAAGCTTCCCTCCCTCCTGGTGACCATCGCACCTGATAACTGCCCTTGGGAGTAAGGGGCTGGAGACCCCTTACTCCCACCCTCCTGGAAGTCCAAAGATGTGCGGGTTAGGTGGATTGGCCATGCTAAATTGCCCGTAGTGTAAGGTTAATGGGGGGATTGTTGGGTTACGGGTATACGGGTTACGTGGGTTTAAAGTAGGGTGATCACTGTTCGGCACAACATCGAGGGCCGAAGGGCCTGTTCTGTGCTGTACTGTTCTATGTTCTATGTTCCTCCCTCCTCAGTCACTCCCACATTTCAGGGCCCCAGAGTTCTGCCAAAGTGATGGATGGTCAAGCACTGCACGCTGGCGGCTTTGACCCTGAAACTGTTTAACCCAGACCGTGTAAATTTGTATCCACTGGCAAATCCAAACCATCTGGACGTGATTTTATTTTCTGTGCTGACCAGCCACGATTTGTACCAGAGAGAAAGAAAATGATCGTTGGATTGTGAGAAACCCAATTGGTTAGTGACCTCTCGCCCCAGGCTGTTCTGGCCTGTAAGCGACTTCAGTCTCACAAATTTGAGATCATCTCACGGAAGCTAAGGAGGAAAATAAATGTTAGCCGTGCCGGCAATGCCCACAACCCAAGAACAAAAATTGTGTCACCGCAGTTTAAATACCTTTATTCTGTGGCTGTGCCTACATCGCAGGGACTGCAGTAATTCAGGAAGGATGATCTCTAACACCTTGTCGAGGGCAAATAGAGGTGGGATGCCAATGCTGGCCTCGACATGATAAACATATATATATATATTTTAATAATCTTTATTGTCACAAGTAGGCTTACATTAACATTGCAATGAAGTTACTGTGAAAAGCCCCACTCGCCACATTCTGGCGCCTGTTCGGGTACACAGGGAGAATTCAGAATGTCCAATTCACCTAACAAGCACGTCTTTCAGGACTTGTGGGAGGAAACCGGAGCACCCGGAGGAAACCCACACAGACACGGGGAGGACGTGCAGACTCCGCAGAGACAGTGACCCAAGCCGGGAATCGAACCTGGGACCCTGGTGCTGTGAAGCAACAGTGCTAACCACTGTGCTACCCTGCCGCCCACATCCTTTGAAATAATTTTTTTTAAATCACCTGCCTTGATGGCTCTTTTACTTTTACAAATTTAGAGTACCCAATTCATTTTTTTCAATTAAGGGACAATTTAGCGTGGCCAATTCACCTAGCCTGCACATCTTTGGGATGTGGGGGAGAAACCCACGCAAACATGGGGAGAACGTGCAAACTCCACACGGACAGTGACCCAGAGCTGGGATCGAACCTGGGACCTCGGCACCTCGAGGCAGCAGGGCTAATCCACTGTGCCACCGTGCTGCCCTTGATGGCTCTTCTAACAGGTTTGATGACAGAGTTTTCCTGCTGTTTTTGCAGTATTCCGGGAGCAGCAGTGATGAACATGTGAAGGTGACAAGTCAGAGGAAACAAGGCTTCCTGGAGCGTCTTGGGGAGACTACAGGCGGAATGCTGGTGGGACTGATGGCTTTTCTCTTGTCCTTCTACCTCCTCTTCACTAATGAGGTAGGTGTGGGCATTGGGTTACACACTGGTCTCTTGGCAGACTGTTCGCTGTGTCTTACAATGGCTGCGGTTTAGCGAGTTGCTCTTTCTCTCCTCTTGAGTCAGGACGTCCTGGATGCAAGTCCCCCTCCCCAATTCAACACACAAAATTGCGAGCTGATTCTTTTATGGTGGGAAGAATGAGAAGAGGCAATACAAATGAAATGGAAGAATTTAAAATAGGATAGAGAGAGACCTGGGGGTGTTTTGCTAAAATATTTGAAAGTGGTCTGCAGGTTAATAATATCATTAATTTAAATTTTAATAATTTAATCATCTTTATTGTCACAAGTAGGCTTACATTAACACTGCAATGAAGTTACTGTGAAAAGCCCCTAGTCGCCACATTGGATTGGATTGGATTTGTTTATTGTCACGTGTACTGAGGTACAGTGAAAAGTATTTTTCTGCGAGCAGCTCAATAGATCATTCAGTACATGGGAAGAAAAGGGAGTTAAACAAAATTCAAGAAAATACATAATAGGGCAACACAAGATATACAATGTATAAAAGAGAGAGGTTAGTAATAATGTTAGCTTTAGAATTAATTTTTAAAAGATTAGAATGAGTAGAAGTTAAGTAAAAATTGGATCTGTTGGGGAGAGCTGGCAGAGGTCCGGCGCCATCTTGAAATCTTGGCGCCTGTTCGGATACACTGTCATGTGACAGCACCATTAAGAAACGGGTGTTTATAAATGGGTGTGTATATAAATATCTGCAGTGAGAGTACCTTTAAGAAATGAGTGTTTATTACTGCAGTGATGTCAGAGAGTGGGTAGAGCTGGGCTGTATGCCAGCTCTTTACTTTTGTTTGAGGCTGTTTGCTGCAGGGTGTGTTTTAGTTTCGTTTTCAGCGTTGGAGCTGAAGCCAGACAGAGCAGGTGTGCTGCTGTTCTCTCTGCCATCAAAAGACTATCTCTTGATCATTTGGTGAATTCAGAATTCTAAATGTTCTCAGTAGTGAATGTAACCCTAATGTGCTTCTGTTAAAAGGTGTTTCTTCTGTCTTCTGGATGTTGTTTGGGAAGTTATTAAGGATTACTTAGTGTTGTATTCTTTGGGGGTTGTATTTGAATTAATGGTTGCTAAGATGTTCACTGTATGTTTTTAAAAAGGTTAACTTGAGTTCATAGAATAAACATTGTTTTGCTTTAAAAAATACTTTTCTATTTCTGCTGTCCCATACCTGTAGAGTGGGCCGTGTGCTCCCCATACCACAATCTAGTGAAAGTTGTGGGTCAGGTGAACTCCATGATACACTTTGGGGTTCTCTAAACCCTGGCCCATAACAACACTGAGGGAGAATTCAGAATGTCCAATTTACCTGACAAGCACGTCTTTTGGGACTTGTGGGAGGAAACCGGAGCACCCGGAGGAAACCCACGCAGACACGGGGAGACGCCGCACAGTGACCCAAGGTGGGAATCGAACCTGGGACCCTGGAGCTGTGAAGCAACAGTGCTACCCACTGTGCAACCATGCCGCCCATTAATAAGGCTCATGGCCTTTACCAAAAGAGGCATTGAGTACGAAAACCAGGAGATCGTAAAACCTTTAGAAAACACTGGGATGTCCCAGCTGAAACATTGTGTCCAATTCTGGGCACCGCACTTTAGGAAGATGTCAGGACTTTGGCGAGGTGCTGTACTATTTTGTGAATATGATTCCTGAGCCCACAGTCTCGGCTGAAGGTCACAGTGCCATTACTGTTGGTGCCACATCTTGGGAGGATGTTTAAGATCCCACACTATTTTGAAGAACATTGATGTTCTCTCCAGTGTCCTGAGCTATTCTTTATCCTTCAACCAACATCACTAAAACAGATTACTTGGTGATTATCTGATTGCTTCTCTGGGATCTTGCTGTGTGCAAATTGGCTTCATTAGCCACAAAGTGCTTTGAATGTAACGGGTGCCATAGAAATGTAAACATTCTTTTTTTAACACTTCTACCTCAGGCATAGAACGAAAATGGAAAGAAGATATTTAAAATTGCCAGGTGTGTGCCCGTGTGTGTGTGTGCCCGTGTGTGCGTGTCCTGTGTATATGTGCACCTGTGTGTGTGTCCCGTGCGTGTGTGCCCGTGTGTGCTGTGTATATGTGCACCCGTGTGTGTGTGTGTGTCCCCTGTGTGTGTGTGTCCCCTGTGTGTGTGTGTGTGTGTCCCGTGTGTGTGTGTGTCCCCTGTGTGTTTCCTGTGTGTGTTTCCCGTGTGTGTGTGTCCCCTGTGTGTGTGTTTCCCGTGTGTGTGTGTCCCCTGTGTGTGTGTTTCCCGTGTGTGTGTCCCCTGTGTGTGTGTGTTTCCCGTGTGTGTGTCCCCTGTGTGTGTGTGTCCCGTGTGTGTGTGTCCTGTGTGTGTGTCCCCTGTGTGTGTGTGTTTCCCCTGTGTGTGTGTGTCCCGTGTGTGTGTCCCCTGTGTGTGTGTCCCCTGTGTGTGTGTGTCCCCTGTGTGTGTGTTTCCCCTGTGTGTGTTTCCCCTGTG
The DNA here is from genome assembly GCF_902713615.1 of Scyliorhinus canicula. NCBI lineage: Eukaryota > Metazoa > Chordata > Chondrichthyes > Carcharhiniformes > Scyliorhinidae > Scyliorhinus > Scyliorhinus canicula. Next base: position 3,706,257 of record NC_052156.1, read on the forward strand.
TGTGTGTCCCCTGTGTGTGTGTGTCCCCTGTGTGTGTGTGTCCCCTGTGTGTGTGTGTCCCCTGTGTGTGTGTCCCCTGTGTGTGTGTGTTTCCCTTGTGTGTGTCCCCTGTGTGTGTGTGTCCCCTGTGTGTGTGTCCCTGTGTGTGTGTGTTTCCCTTGTGTGTGTCCCCTGTGTGTGTGTGTGTCCCGTGTGTGTGTGTCCCGTGTGTGTGTGGTTCCCGTGTGTGTGTGGTTCCCGTGTGTTTTTATACATGTGGTCCTTCAACATCTCCTCAGGTTCTGAAGTGTGGAAATGTGTCTTATCTGATCTATTGGGTGTTGGATGTGTGATTGAAGCGTTCCTGAGTTTAATCGCTCCACCATTGGCAGCCTCCTAAGCAAGCTCTGGAATTCCTCCCTAAACCTCTCCGATCTCTACCTCGTGTTCCTCCTTTTAGAGGCTCCTTAACACCGGCCTCATTGACCAAGACTTTGATCACGTGCTGATGTTTGCTGATGGTCCCAATGTCAATTATTGTCTGATTTACACTCCTGTAAAACAGGATGTGTTACTTTGCTAAAGGTGCTTTATAAATGGAAGTTTATATCCAAGGTTTCCTCAACACCACCTCACAGACCCACAGCCTCGACCATCTAGAAGGACAAGAGCAGCAGATACCTGGAACCCCACCACCTGGAGGTTCCCCTCCAAGCCACTCACCACCCTGACTGGGAAATATATTGGCCGTTCCTTCACTGTCACTGGGGCAACATTCTGGAAATCCCTCCCTAACAGCACAGTGGGTGTACCTACACCTCAGGGACTGCAGCGGTTCAAGAAGGCAGCTCACCACCACATCGTCAAAGGCAATTAGGGATGGGAACTAAATGCTGGCCTAACCAGCGACGTCTACATCCTGTGAAAGAATTATTTTTTTTAAAAATTGACACTTGTGAAAGTTTTTTAAAAATATTTTTATTCTCTTTTTTTCACATTTTCTCCTAAATTTACACCCACCAAAACTAAAGAATAATCAGTAACGAATGTAATGTCAATCCCCATGTCAACAACAACGATCCCATCCTCCCACCAAACCCCAAACATCAGCCCGCATGTTCACACAAACAACTGACAAAAAGGAATCAGGGATCGTCCATAGTCACCATTAACACATCCAGCCACTAACCCTCTTAAACGCATCCCCCCCCCCCCCCCCCCCCCCCCCAATGCTCGATGATATCCAATTCTTGAAAGTGCAAAATCAATAATGCCCATGAATTGTAGAACCCCTCCATCCTTCCCCTCAGTTCAAACTTAACCTTCTCGAGAGTCAAGTATTCCAACAGGTCCCCCCCCCCCCACGCCAGGGCACAGGGTGGAGAGGCTGCTCTCCAACCTATCAGGATCCACCTTCGGGCGATCAACGAGGCGAAGGCTACAACATCTGCCTCCGCACCCGTTTCCAACCCTGGCTGGTCCGACACCCCAAATATGGCCTCCCGGGGACCTGGGTCCAGTTTCGCGTGCACCACTTTAGAGATTACCCTAAACACCTCCTTCCAATAATCCTCCAGCTTTGGACAGGACCAAAACATCTGAACGTGATTCCCCCCGCAACGTTCACACACACCTTCTACTCCTTCCAAGAATCGGCTCATCCTCACCCTCATGAGGTGTGCTCTGTACACCACCTTCGGCTGTATCAGCCCCAACCTCGCGCACGAGGTGGAGGCATTCACCCTCCGGAGCACCTCACACCAGAACCCCTCCTCCATATCCTCTCCCAGCTCTTCCTCCCACTTTGCTTTGATCCCTTCTCCTCTTTCAAAATAGATCCGTAAACCACCGACACTACCACCTTCTCCAGTCCCCCTGTCGTCAGCACCTCCTCCAGCAATGTGGAGGCCGGTTCCTCCGGGAAGTTCTGTATCTCCTTCCTGGCAAAATCTCGAACCTGCATGTATCTGAACATTTCCCCCTACTCCAGCCCATACTTCGCTCCCAGCTCCTTCAATCCTGCAAACCAAACCTAAAAAACAAATCCTTTAGTGTCTTAATCCCCTTCTCCTCCCATTTTCAAAAATTCCCGTCCCACCTCCCTGGCTCAAATCTGTGGTTCTCCCGAATCGGCATTTCCCTTGACCCTGCCCCCAACCCGAAGTGTTGGCGAAACTGCCTCCAAATTCTCAATGAAGCTATTATTACCGGACACCCTGAGGATTTCCCCGGAGCTATCGGGAGCGGCGCTGTTGCTAGTGTTTTCAGTCCCAACCCCCTGCACAAACTCTCCTCCATTCTGACCCACTGGGAATCAACCCCTCTGACCCAGCTCCACACCTTCTCCACATTCGCCGCCCAGTAATAATACATCAGGTTCGGGAGACCCAAACCCCCTGCCTGCCTTCCCCTCTGTAGCAGCACCTTCCTCACTCTGGCCACCTTCCCTCCCCATATGAATGGCGTAATCATCCCCTCAATCTCTCTTAAAAAATGCCTTTGGCAGGAAAATTGGCAGGCATTGAAAAATAAACAGAAACTGCGGCAACACATTCATTTTAACCGCCTGTACCTGACCCGCTAGCGACAGAGGGAGACCATCCCACCTTGCCAGGTCAGCTTTCACTCTCCCCACCAAACTAGAAATGTTGTACCTGCGGAGCCCCCCACAATAACGCTGTTGTGAAAGACCTGCTCCCACAGGGAGTGGGGAGAATGTGGAACTCGCTCCCTTCCAAAACCAACGGATTTTAACTCTCTCATGCAGGGACGATGTGTCACAACTCAGAATACCCTGGACGAGGGCCTTTCCCTTGTGACGTCCTTGAACGATGTCTTCACACCATTACCTCAGAATGACGGCAAACTGGTGCATCTGTCGGGATCCCTTATGACACTGCAGGTGAGTGAGGAATATTCTGTTCCCTGAGGCTACTGGGTTCAAATCCCAAGCGGGACAAATTAAAGCTGAGGAGGCTCAGTGAAAGAGGCTAGTGCGGGTGACGGAGTGGGGAATTCAGTGAGAGAGATGGGAGGGGAGGTGGGAGGAGGAGGATTTAGGGAGTGGGTGGGAGAAGGATGAATAGGGGAGAGGCTGGGGAGGAAGGTGGGGGTGGGGGTCCCGTCTCGTTGGGTGTAATCGCTGCCCTGGTGCAATGGGGCGATGTTACTCCTCAATTATCATTTGTGATATTGTCCATTCTCCCCATTTCCTTCCCCTTCACAAATAACCCACTTGCTGATTTTATGCCACTATCTATACTCCTTACCATTAATACTTTCTTTATCTGGTGCCGAAACATCTTTGTTGGAATCTCTCCCAGCTCACACTGACCTTCCCCCCTATTCCAGCTGCTGCAGCCCCTCTTCCACAGAATCAAATCCATCGCATTTTTCTCCCTCTCTGTAGCCCGGAAGAGGATCACGCAGACAGGAAACGTTAACTCAGTTTCTGTCTCCACAGGTTCTGCCGGACACGCTGAATTCATTGTTTTTATTTGCGATTTCCAGCATCCGCAATATTTAGCTTTTCTGTTTGGGGCATTTGAGTTGCTTCCTGGAGGGATTGTCAGCCCCAGCACCACCTTCATTGGTTCCTAGTCCAAAAGCACATCTAAAATACCCATCCTTGAGTTGAAATCCCTTTGTGGCTTCACCCCCTCCCTATCTCTTCAATCTTCCTCAGCCCTCCGGGATCTCTGCCCTCCTCCAGCTGTGACCTCTGGAGCATCCTACAGTTTAATTGCTGCACCATTGGACAGCCGTGCCTGGGTCCCGATGGAATTCCCAACCCCTCGCGCCCCCCCCCCCCCCCCCATATCTCCCCTCCCTCCAAACATCACTTTCCTTCTTTAAGACTCCTTCCAACTCCATTTAAATCCAATTTTTCAACCTGTTATGATGTCACCCTCGGCAGCTCCATGTTTGATTTTGTTGTATTTTCCGCTCTCTCACAGCCACTTTTTGACCCAAACTACGGGATCTCGCTTCACGTGGTGAAGTTGCAGCGCCGTGTGGAGATGTACCAGTGGGTGGAATACGATGATTCGAGGTCAGTGCTGGAGTGGGGGGTATTCATACATGGAGGATTCTTTACTGGTTCATTCGGCTGATTCCCCGGGGGGGGGGGGGGGGGGGGGGGGGGCCATATCCATTGGAGGTTAAAGGAATGAGAGGTGATCTCACCGGGCAGAACGGTAGCATTGTGGATAGCACAATCGCTTCACAGCTCCAGGGTCACAGGTTCGATTCCGGCTTGGGTCACTGTCTGTGCGGAGTCTGCACATCCTCCCCGTGTGTGTGTGGGTTTCCTCCGGGTGCTCCGGTTTCCTCCCACAGTCCAAAGATGTGCAGGTTAGGTGGATTGGCCATGATAAATTGCCCTTAGTATCCAGAATTGCCCTAAGTGTTGGGTGGGGTTACTGGGTTGTGGGGTTATGGGGATAGGGTGGAGATGTTAACCTTGGGTAGGATGCTCTTTCCAAGAGCCGGTGCAGACTCGATGGGTTGAATGGCCTCCTTTTGCGCTGTAAATTCTATGATCTATGATCTGATCGAAATGGATAAGGCCCTGACGTGGATTTGACAGGTACTGAGAGGCTGTTTCCCCTCGAGGGGGAGGCACAGGGGACGCGGTTTAACAATAAGTCGGCTCCCAGTTAGGACAGACATGAGGAGAGGGTGGCTAGTCTGTGGAACTCTCTTTTCCTGAGAGCAGTGGAGGGGGGGCGGGGGTCATTGAGTCAGACAGATTGACAAGGGAGTCGAAGGGTTTAAGGGGCAAACAGGAAAGAGGTTTAGGTCATAATCAGGCGCCATGGTCTTGTCGAATGGCGTAGCAGGCTCGAGGGGCTGAATGGCCTATTCGGGCTCATAATTCATAGAAATGCTTTCTAAAGCACTGGCATTTCCATAGCGCCTTACACATCCTCGGGATGTTTTAATGTCCAGTCACCGTCAGAGAAGATGTTTGTAACAGTAGGTGAACAACGCTTCCTTGTAACTATCAAGCGCCCCAACTGAAACTTCACGCCTCACCTTCACATAGGCCTCCTTCTTCCTCTTAACAAGAGATTCCACTTCTTTGGTAAACCACGGTTCCCTCGCTCGACCCCTTCCTCCCTGCCTGACTGGTACGTACGTATCAAGAATGTGGGACTCATTCCCACAGGGAGTGGGGAGAATGTGGGACTCGCTCCCACAGGGAGTGGGGAGAATGTGGGACTCGCTCCCACAGAGAGTGGGGAGAATGTGGGACTCGCTCCCACAGGGAGTGGGGAGAATATGGGACTCGCTCCCACAGGGAGTGGGGAGAATGTGGGACTCGCTCCCACGGGGTGTGGGGGGAATGTGGGACTCGCTCCCACGGGGTGTGGGGGGAATGTGGGACTCGCTCCCACGGGGAGTGGGGGGAATGTGGGACTCGCTCCCACAGGGAGTGGGGAGAATGTGGGACTCGCTCCCACAGGGGAGTGGGGAGAATGTGGGACTCGCTCCCACAGGGAGTGGGGAGAATGTGGGACTCGCTCCCACAGGGAGTGGGGAGAATGTGGGACTCGCTCCCACAGGGAGTGGGGAGAATGTGGGACTCGCTCCCACAGGGAGTGGGGGGAATGTGGGACTCGCTCCCACAGGGAGTGGGGAGAATGTGGGACTCGCTCCCACAGGGAGTGGGGAGAATGTGGGACTCGCTCCCACGGGGTGTGGGGGGAATGTGGGACTCACTCCCACAGGGAATGGGGAGAATGTGGGACTCGCTCCCACAGAGAGTGGGGAGAATGTGGGACTCGCTCCCACAGGGAGTGGGGAGAATGTGGGACTCGCTCCCACGGGGTGTGGGGGGAATGTGGGACCTGCTCCCACGGGGTGTGGGGGGAATGTGGGACTCGCTCCCACAGAGAGTGGGGAGAATGTGGGACTCTCTCCCACGGGGAGTGGGGAGAATGTGGGACTCGCTCCCACAGGGAGTGGGGAGAATGTGGGACTCGCTCCCACAGGGAGTGGGGGGAATGTGGGACTCGCTCCCACAGGGAGTGGGGAGAATGTGGGACTCTCTCCCACGGGGAGTGGGGAGAATGTGGGACTCTCTCCCACGGGGTGTGGGGGGAATGTGGGACTCGCTCCCACAGAGAGTGGGGAGAATGTGGGACTCTCTCCCACGGGGAAGTGGGGAGAATGTGGGACTCGCTCCCACAGAGAGTGGGGAGAATGTGGGACTCTCTCCCACAGAGAGTGGGGAGAATGTGGGACTCTCTCCCACGGGGAGTGGGGAGAATGTGGGACTCTCTCCCACGGGGTGTGGGGGGAATGTGGGACTCGCTCCCACGGGGAGTGGGGGGAATGTGGGACTCGCTCCCACGGGGTGTGGGGGGAATGTGGGACTCGCTCCCACGGGGAGTGGGGAGAATGTGGGACTCGCCCCCACAGGGAGTGGGGAGAATGTGGAACTCGCTCCCACGGGGAGTGGGGGGAATGTGGGACTCGCTCCCACAGGGAGTGGGGGGAATGTGGGACTCGCTCCCACAGGGAGTGGGGGGAATGTGGGACTCGCTCCCACGGGGAGTGGGGGGAATGTGGGACTCGCTCCCACAGGGAGTGGGGAGAATGTGGGACTCACTCCCACAGGGTGCAGTTGAGGCGAATTGCAGAGATACATTAAAGGGGTTAAAAACAGAAAATAGCGAAAAAACTCAGCACCTGTACAGGGTGAAAAAGTGTTAAATGTTTTGAATCATCCCAGGTTTATGGCACAGAAAGAGGCCATTTGGCTGCGCCGGCCAAAAAAAAACAGCCCTCCAACACTTGCCAGCATTTGTTCCGTGTCGGACTTGACTCTTCGGAACTATTTCAAATCTCCACTATTCCCAGCACTTTGTTTACATCGAAGGAGAATCTGGGTAAACGCACCAGGAGAAAGGGAATTGAAGCATTGTGTAAGGTGGCAGAGGAGGGCAAATGGTGATGAGCATAAGCACCAGTATTAACCAGTTGGGTCGAATGGTCTGTTTCCGTGCTCCAGACTCCACGTAACCCAGTGAACCTCGGCACAGGAGGATTCCATTCGGCCCCTCCAGCCTGTCCTGTATTCTGTCGGATGTTGTCTGGGATCCTCGGGAGGTGAAGGGAGAAGTTGAGAAGGAGAAACAGGCTGAAAAGGCTGCTTACGTTTCGTAGATTTGAGGCCCTCGCTGAGCAGTGAGTCCGAGAAATTAATTGCTGCAATTTTATCCATAGAGACTATGAAGAGAATGGGGAGAAGAAGACAGAGACTAGATATTCCTACAGTAAGTCCCAATCGACCAGAGACTGAATCAATGCAATACTAACACCTCTCCTGTGGCATCGCTAGCTGTTGAGTCAAGTGACACGAGAAACGTGTGCCTTCCTGCTGTGATGCACAACTTATTTCTTTAATGCCAGAAAGTTTTGTTCAGGTTTTAGCTGGTTTAGCACAGGGCTAAATCGCTGGCTTTTAAAGCAGACCAAGCAGGCCAGCAGCACGGTTCGATTCCCGTACCAGCCTTCCCAAACAGGCGCCGGAATGTGGCGACTAGGGGCTTTTCACAGTAACTTCATTTGAAGCCTACTCGTGACAATAAGCGATTTTCATTTCATAAACGTTGGTTCAGGTCAAGCAGAGTTTAATCCCTTCACAGCCTCACTCTCCTTATCTCTGCAACCTCTTCAAGGAGGGGTTTTAAGAAGCAACTTAAAGGGGGAGGGGGGGAGAGCGTTGGAGAGCCTGGAAAGTGGGGGGGGGGGGGGGGGGATTCCAAAGCTTGGGGCCCAGGGAGCTGAAGGTTTGGCTGCAAATCGGTGGAGCAAATAAAATTGGAAATGCTGCAGAGGCCAGAATTGGAGGAGCGCAGAGATCTCGGAGGGTTGCTGGGCTGGGAGGGAGATTTCAGTGACAGCGAGGGACAAGGCCAAAGGCTATGGAGGGACTTCAAAACAGAAAAATAACGATTCAATTATTTGGGGAGACACAAACGGTGACTAGCTTAATCAGCATGTCGCTAACATCACTCAGGAGATTATATCCACAACGTTTGTTGTTCAGATACCGAGTGGAAGCCAGAAGTTGTCAAGAGCAAGAGTTTTGATCGTGAAATTGGACACAAAAACCCAAGGTAAGATTCTTTTTGAAGTGAGAATTAAATCTAATGATCGGACTGATCCGATTGGCAGAGGGTTGTCAGAATGCGCCCTCTCCTGGACAGTACAGCAACGGGCTTTCAAATACTCCATGATGTGGAGATACCACGGCGCCAATAGGCAGCAGTGCTAACCACTGCGCCGCTGTGACACCCCCTCATGTTAAAGAAGTTTTATAAATTGAAGGTTTTGTTAAAACCACCTTGAGACCTCGGCCCTGTCAACAGGCAGTAACTCTCTGATCTGATCTGAGTGTTAATCTGCTGCTTTCCCTCTTCAGCTCAATGGCGGTCGAATCGTTCATATCTGTGGCCGCTGATGTTAACGTGGGCAATTTCCACCTTTCTAAGGGTAAGTGAGTTCAATAAGAAGTTGTGTTTTGATCTTGACTTTTTGATGTAGAAAACTCCCCAAAGCTGGTTGTCTGGTGGGGTGGGGGAAGGAAAAGGCAGAAATAGGTAAAGGATAAGAGAGGAATTGGAAGGGGGCGAGTGTAAGATTTGCTGAAAGATTGGGGTTTTGAGAAGAGTTTCAAAGGTAGAAAGTGGAGAGGAACCACATTCTTATCCCATTCGTGCTGACTGTCAGCCTTGTGGGAATAGAAGACTTGCCTGTGCATTCTGACTGTATAAATTAACCCTTTCAATCTTGGAGACGGAGGAGAGTGAGTGAGGAAAGAGATGCAAGCGGTGACACGGAGAAGACGTGACCTACAGCCCGAGAATGCTGGGTAGAGCCAGCTGGTCTGGCAGCATCTGCGGAGACAGAATCTCTGAGTTAACGTTTCCCGGCCGTATGATCCTCCTACACAACTCGAGGGAGTCTGGCCTTTTGGAATGAGCCATTGGAGCAGCAGTGGCTGAACCTATAAGTCTGGCGGTGAATCTGGAGCACTGATTGAGCCATTTAATTTTGGGCAAATGTTTTCTAAACCGAACCACCGCTGGAGCCATTTTCTGAACAGTTTAAGAAATTAGGATTGAATTATAATTACAGTAGTGCTATCTGCAACCCTCACTCTCGCTATCCTTTGACTCTGTTAAGGCCTTTGCTACCGTCCACTCTGCTGTCTGGCACTGTTCTTCCACAGCGTTTGCGCGTTACCGTCACTTACCCCCCCCCCCCCCAAACCAGGTTTATCACGGACAGCTGGAAATGTACAGATAGTGGTCATGGTTCACCTTCACCATTCACATCAATTACAAAAGGCAGCGCTCAGAACTTCTTAACCATGACGATTATCTCAGGCTCTTCAATAACTTTCTCCCTCACTCATCTCCCGCTTTTGTTAATTGAACCCCTTATGATTTTTTAAATACATTTAAAGTACCCAATTAAGGGGCAATTTAGCGTGGCTAATCCACCTACCCTGCACATCTTTGGGTTGTGGGGGCGAAACCCACGCAGACACGGGGAGAATGTGCAAACTCCACACGGACAGTGACCCAGAGCCGGGATCGAACATGGGACCTCGGCGCCGTGAGGCAGCAGTGCTAACCACTGTGCCAACGGAACCCCTTATGATTTAATAAATTTCTCAAAGTTAAAATGGTGAAGGGGAGAGTGGGGATGACACATATCGAAACCAGCCGTGAATTCACAAGCTGTCGTTTAATCCTCCGCGCTGGAACCTTGTTTAATTTGAGTTTGCCAGCAATATGTTGGTTAATTTCAGACTCTGTGGGGTTTTGCCGAGAGATTAAATAAAGAAGCTGAACATTGAGAATGAAGTGGGAAGATGTCCCTTGGCCCCTGGCTTGTCGCTGGCAATTTGCGGTAACGTGAAAGCACTCGCTGGACCTCAGTCCCACCAGACACAGCAGAGGTAGCTGGCGGCCCAGTGGGATACTGTCCGGAGGGAGTTATCCTGGGAGTTCCCAACATCCATTTGTCACCTCATGAAGACTCATGGCACCAGCTGAATGTGGGCAAGGAATCTAGTCGAACCAATTACCCCCCTTCTCCCGCGCCCTGCTTCCCCCCCCCCCCCCCCCCCCCCCCCCCCCCCCCCCCCATTCTCATCCATGTTGAACCACATTGGAGGAAGCACTGAGGGTGGCAAGGGCACAGAACATACTCTGGGTGGGGGGACTTCAATGTCAATCACCAACACCGTCACAGACCGAGCTGGCCGGGTCCTAAAGGACAATAGCTGCTAGACTGGGACTGCAGCAGGTGGTGAGGGAACCAACAAGAGGGGAAACATACTTGACCTCATCCTCACCAACCTGCCTGCTGCAGATGTATCTGTCCATGACAGTATCGGGAGAAGTGACCACGCCACAGTCCTTGTGGAGACAAAGTCCCGTCTTCACATTGAGGATACCCCCCATCGTGTTGTGTGGCACTACCACCGTGCTCAATGGGATAGACTTTGAACAGATGTAGCAACTCAAGGTGGGGCATCCATGAGGTTCTGTGGGCCATCAGCAGCAGCAGCAGAATTGTATTCACCCACAATCTGTAACCTCATACCCCGGCATATCCCCCACTCTACCATTACCACCCAGCCAGGGGATCAACCCGGGTTCAATGAAGGGTGCAGGAGAGCCAGGAGCAATATCAGGCAGACCGAACAATGAGATGTCGACCTGGTGAAGCTACAAGGACTACTTGTGTGCCAATCAGCCTAAGCAGCAAGTAATAGACAGAGCTCAGCAATTCCACAACAAATGCGCTGCAGTCCTGCCACATCCAGCCGTGAATGGTGATGGACAATTAAACAACTCATTGGAGGAGTCGTCTCCACAAATATCCCCATCCTCAATGAGGAGGAGCCCAGCACATCTGTGCAAAAGACAAGGCTGAGGCACTCTCAACAATCTTCAGCCAGAAGTGCTGAGTGGATGATCCATCGCGGTCTCCTCCGGAAGTCCCCAGCATCACAGATGTCAGTCTTCAGCCAAGACGATTCACTCCACGTGATATCAAGAAACGGCTGAAGGCCCTGGATACTGCAAAGGCTCTGGACCTTGTCAATATTCCGACAATAATACTTAAGACGTGTGCTCCAGAACTTGCCGCACCCCTAGCCAAGCTGTTCCAGTACAACTACAACACTGGCATCTACCCGGCAATGTGGAAAATTGCCCAGGTATGTCCTATACACAAGAAACAGGACAATCCAACCCAGCCAATTACCGCCCTATCAGTCTATTCTCCATCATCAGTAAACTGATGGAAGGAGTTATCATCAGTGTTATCAAGCAGCAATTACTCAGCAATAACCTGCTCACAGACACAGTTTGGGTTCCACCAGGGTCACTCAGCTCCTGACCTCATTACAGCCTTGGTTCAAACATGAACTAAAGAGCTGAATGGCAGAGGTGAGAGTGATGTGAAAGATCTTCCTTCTAGGTCTGAAGTGGGGACGTTCGCTCATTATTGCACAATGTTTAGGACCATTCGTGACTCCTCATATATCGAAGCAGTCCATGTCCAAAGGCAGCAAGACGTGGACAATATCCAGGCTGATAGATGGCAGGTAACATTTGCGCCATATAAGTGCTGGGGAATGACCATCTCCAACAAGAGAGAATCTAACTTGACATTCAACGGCTTAACTGTAGCTGAATCCCCAACAATCAACATCCTGGGGGTTTCCATTGACCAAAAACTGAACTGGACTCGCCATATCTATGCTCTGGCTACACTAATAATAATAAGTAGGCTTCAATTAAGTTGCTGTGAAAAGCCCCTAGTCACCACATTCCGACGCCTGTTCGGGGAGGCTGGTACGGCAATTGAACCTGCGCTGCTGGCCTTGTTCTGCATTACAAGCCAGCTGTTTGGCCCACTGTGCTAAACCAGTTCCTTACAAGAGCATGTTTTGAATTCTGCAGAAAATAACTCAGCTCCTGACTCCCCAAAGCCTGTCCACCATCTACAAGGCACAAGTCAGGACTGTGATGGGAGACTCTCCACTTGTTTGGTTGAATGCAGCTCCAACAACACTGAAGAAGCTCAACACCATCCAGGACAAAGCAGCCCCGCTAGATTGGCACCTCATCTGTTACTTGCAAATTTCACTCCCTCCACCATCGACACACAGCATCAGCCGTGCGTAGCATCAACAAGGTGCAATGCAGCAACTCATCAAGGCTCCTTTGACAGCATCTTCCAATCTCTACCATCTAGAAGGACAAGAGCAGCAGATACCTGGGAACCCCACCACCTGGAGGTTCCCCTCCAAGTCACTCACCACCCTGACTGGGAAATATATCGGCCGTTCCTTCACTGTCGCTGGGGCAACATCCTGGAACTCCCTCCCTAACAGCACAGTGGGTGTACGTACACCACATGGACTGCAGCGGTTCAAGAAGGCAGCTCATCGGGCAGCACGGTGGCCTAGTGGTTAGCACAACCGCCTCACGGCGCTGAGGTCCCAGGTTCGATCCCGGCTCTGGGTCACTGTCCGTGTGGAGTTTGCACATTCTCCCCGTGTCTGCGTGGGTTTCGCCCCCACAACCCAAAAACGTGCAAGCTAGGTGGATTGGCCACGCTAAATTGACCCTTAATTGGAAAAATGATTGGGTACACTAAATTTAAAAAAAAAAAAGAAGGCAGCTCACCACCACCTTCTGAAGGGTAATTCGAGATGGGCGATAAATGCTGGCCCATGATGTAGAAGAAAAACAGAAAATGCTGGACAATCTCAGCAGGTCTCTCAGCACCTGCAGAAAGAGAAGTGAGCGAACGGTTCGAGTCTGGATGACTCTTTGTCAGATCTCCCGTGGTGTGGGATCTTACTCTGTGAAGATTGGCTGCCATGTTCCCACAATGACTACATTTCACAAGTACTGCAATGGCTCTAATGCCTAAGGTATGTGGCAGGCACTACAGAAATGTAATTCTGTCTGAACCTGATGACACATTAAGATGATTATTAAAAAGCCGAGAGGGGGAGATGAGGGAAATGTGTTTTTTGCACAGCGAGTTGTTGTGATCTTGAAGGGGCAGCTGGAAAGGGCAGTCGAAGCAGATTCAATAATAACTTCCAAAAAGGATTTGGACAAATATTTAAAAATGAGAAGAATTGCAGAGCTTATGGGGAGAGTGAGAGCAATTTGTTAAATATTTCAGCGAGCTAGTCCAGACATGTTGGGCAGAACGGCCTGCTGTCCTGTATCATTCTGTAATGCTGTTTTGCACTGATGTGGAGGCGACCGGCTAACTTGCATGTCGGGTCCGAAACTGACTCGAGCTAAAGCTGGTGCAAAGTCCGGTCAGTGTTGGTTTACATGTTGCCAGCAATGAGCCTGGAGTCAGTGAACCCTCGGGGGGTTTTCTGAAGCCCCCACTCTGAGGTCATTTGGGTCCCTCGGCTGAGTATTACTTTGAGTCTCCCCTTTGCTCTTTTTAAGGACTAATTGACAAGATCAACACCTTTAAAAAGATCAGGCTGGCCAAGTTTGAGAGCCCTCACGCTGACATCGTCATCCAAGATGATTACTTTTACCACAGCGTCAACCACAGGAACCCAGAGGTGAGTAAACCCCCCCCCCCCCTCTCAGTAGTAACTACGCTTCCACAAAGTACTGAATTGGCTGGGAAGCGCCATGGCGCATTCTCAGGTTACTCGGGTTCTGTTATTTCTTTTGGAAATGTATTACTATCTGTCCTTCATGAATGGCTGGGAAATGTGGGTACCCATCAACCCAGCAGTCAGGCAGTGATGGGTTTGATCTGTGACTGCCTGGTGTGTGGCTGAAGGCAGATAGGTGGAGCTGATACGAAATAGTGTCAGCCAATGGCTCAGAAGGAGGCCCTCCCATCCCTGAGCCAGAGGGTCGTGCGATCGAGCCCCACTTCAGAGACCTGATTAGGAAAACGGAGGCTGACACTACAGAGCAGTTTCCGAGTGAGTGCTGCACTGTCAGTGCTGCAGTCTTTCAGCCGATTTTTCATGTTAAATCGCTGAGCTGCCTTCTCAGACGGATGTAAAGTATTCCTTGGACACCACTTTGAAGAGGAGCAGGGTGGGGGGGAGTTCTTCCCAGTTTCCTGGCCAATATTTATCCATCAAGAAATATCACAAAAGTAGATAACTGATTTTATCACACTAAAGTCTGCAATGTTAGCATTCATGCCGGGAGGGCGAGAATACAAGACCAGGGATGTACTTCTGAGGCTGTGTAAGGCTCTGGTCAGACCCCATTTGGAGTATTGTGAGCAGTTTTGGGCCCCATATCTAAGGAAGGATGTGCTGGCCTTGGAAAGGGTCCAGAGGAGGTTCCCAAGAATGATCCCTGGAATGAAGAACTTGTCGTTTGAAGAACAGCTGAGGACTCTGGGTCTGTGCTCGTTGGAGTTCAGAAGGATGAGGGGGGATCTTATTGAAATTTACAGGATACTGCGAGGCCTGGATAGAGTGGACGTGGAGAGGATGTTTCCACTTGTCAGAAAAACTAGAAGCAGAGGACACCATCTCAGACTAAAGGGACGATCCTTTAAAACAGAGATGAGGAGGAATTTCTTCAGCCAGAGGGTGGTGAATCTGTGGAACTCTTTGCCGCAGAAGGCTGTGGAGGCCAAATCACTGAGTGTCTTTAAGACAGAGATAGATAGGTTCTTGATTAATAAGGGATCAGGGGTTATGGGGAGAAGACAGGAGTATGGGGATGAGAAAAATATCAGCCATGTGGATGTGGAAGCATTGGAAAGGGTGCAAAGGAGATTTACCAGGATGCTGCCTGGTTTGCAGGATATGTCTTATGAGGAAAGGTTGAGGGAGCTAGGGCTTTTCTCTTTGGAGCAGAGGAGGACTTAATAGAGGTTTATAAGATGATGAGGGGGATAGATAGAGTGGACGTTCAGAGACTATTTCCTCGGGTGGATGTGGCTGTTACAAGGGGCCATAACTATAAGGTTCAGGTTGGGAGATATAGGAGGGATGTCCGAGGTAGGTTCTTTACTCAGAGAGTGGTTAGGGTGTGGAATGGACTGCCTGCTGTGATAGTGGAGTCGGACACTTTAGGAACTTTCAAGCGGTTATTGGATAGGCACATGGAGCACACCAGAATGACAGAGAGTGGGATAGCTTGATCTTGGTTTCGGACAATGCTCGGCACAACATCGAGGGCCGATGGGCCTGTTCTGTGCTGTACTGTTCTATGTTCTATGGTTGAATGGCAGAGCAGACTTGATGGGCCGAATGGCCTAATTCATAGAATCATTAGGATTTACAGTGCAGAAGGAGGCCATTCGGCCCATCGAGTCTGCACCGACTCTTGGAAAGAGCACCCTACCCAAGCCCATACCTCCACCCATTCGCTATAACCCAGCAACCCCACCCAACACTAAGGGCAATTCTGGATACTAAGGGCAATTTAGCATGGCCAATCCCCCTAACCTGCACATCTTTGGATTGTGGGAGGAAACCGGAGCACCCGGAGGAAACCCATGCACACACGGGGAGAACATGCAGACTCCACACAGACAGTGACCCAAGACGGGAATTGAACCTGGGACCCCGGAGCTGTGAAACAAAAGTGCTAACCACTGTGCTACCGTGCTGCCCATTCTGCTCCTGTGTCTTATGGCCTTGAACTTGCTGCGTGTAAAGTGACTGCTCTGTTTCCTATATTGCAACCGTGACTACACTTCATTGGATATAAAACGCTTTGAGACATCCTGTGCTGTGAAAGGTGCTATAGAAATGCAGGTCTGTCTTTCTGTTTAGAAAGGCGGACGGGCTCGAGGGACCCACTGACCTCCTCTTCCTCCTACAGGTGAGCCCTGGGGCAAAATCCGGACTGATGGATCTCCTCCATGCCCCCCACACACACACCCCACACACACCCCCCACACACACACCCCACACACACACACCCCACACACACACACCCCACACACACACACCCCACACACACACCCCACACACACACCCCACACACACACACACCCCACACACCCCCCCCCACACACACACCCCACACACACACCCCACACACACACACCACACACACACCCCCCACACACCCCCCACACACCCCCCACACACACACCCCACACACACTCCACACACACACTCCAAACACACACCCCACACACACACACACCCCACACACACACCCCACACACACACCCCACACACACACACACCCCACACACACACCCCACACACACACCCCACACACACACCCCCCACACACACACTCCACACACACACTCCAAACACACACCCCACACACACACACACCCCACACACACACCCCACACACACACCCCACACACACACACACACCCCACACACACACCCCACACACACACACCCCACACACACACCCCACACACACACCCCACACACACACCCCACACACACACCCCACACACACACACCCCACACACACACCCCACACACACCCCACACACACACCCCACATCCCCCCCCCACATCCCCCCCCACACACACACCCCACACACACACCCCACACACACACCCCACACACACACCCCACACACACACCCCACACACACACCCCACACACACACCCCACACACACACTCCACACACCCCCCCCCCACACACCCCCCCCCCCACACACCCCCCCCCACACACACACCCCACACACACACCCCACACACACACCCCACACACACACCCCACACACACTCCCCACACACACTCCCCACACACACAGCTCGAAGTCTGTCCCTTGTCACAACCGGCCCAGGTGGGGTTTCCGGAAAGCTGTAAATCCGGACGAGACCTCTCGATTTATGACCGTCCGGCTGGGATACTTGCCCCCGGGTGAGGAGTGGTGGGGGGGGGGGGGGAGTCCTTGAGTTGGGAGGAATAGAGATGACACATTGGAGCTGTAACGAACCGATTGCAGTATAGTTGGCTTCTGCTGGCGATTAGGTGATTCCTCCTTTCAGACCTTCTGTAGTTTTGGTGGAGAGATTTCAGCTCTTTTTATTTCCAGCTGCAATCCCTTTTCGCTGTCTGGTTGACTTTCACAATCAGGGAGAGAGTTTTAGATATTCCTGTCATGGCCGCTATTTCGTCTTTGCAGGGGGACTGCTTCTGTATGTGCATGAACATACAGACGCAGAACCTAAATTGTAGTCCCAGTGTACAGGATGTTGAGAGTAGTGAGGTCAGGGATAGGGTTAAAAGTTCGAAAGAGGGCACTGGCAAGCAAGATGCTGGTTTGAAGTGTGTCTACTTCAACGCCAGGAGCATCCGGAATAAGGTGGGTGAGCTTGCAGCATGGGTTGGTACCTGGGATCTCGATGTTGTGGCGATTTCGGAGACATGGGTAGAGCAGGGACAGGAATGGTTGTTGCAGGTTCCAGGATTTAGATGTTTCTGTAAGAACAGAGAAGATGGTAAAAGAGGGGGGGGTGTGGCATTGTTAATCAAGGAAAGTATTACGGCGGTAGAAAGGGCGTTTGAGGACTCGTCTACTGAGGTAGTATGGGCCGAGGTTAGGAACAGGAGAGGAGAGGTCACCCTGTTGGGAGTTGTCTATAGACCTCCGAATAGTTCCAGAGATGTAGAGGAAAGGATTGCAAAGATGATTCTCGACAGGAGCGAGAGTAACAGGGTAGTTGTTATGGGGGACTTTAACTTTCCAAATATTGACTGGAAATACTATAGTTCGAGTACTATAGATGGGTCAGTTTTTGTGCAGTATGTGCAGGAGGGTTTTCTGACACAGTATGTCGACAGGCCAACAAGGGGCGAGGCCACATTGGATTTGGTACTGGGTAATGAACCCGGCCAGGTGTTAGATTTAGATGTAGGTGAGCACTTTGGTGATAGTGATCACAATTCGGTTATGTTTACTTTAGCATTGGGCAGGGATAGGTATATACCGCAAGGCAAGAATTATAGCTGGGGGAAAGGCAATTATGATGCTATTCGGCAATATTTAGGATGTATAAGATGGGGAAGGAAACTGCAGGGGATGGGTACAATCGAAATGTGGAGCTTTTTCAAGGAACAGCTACTGCGTGTCCTTGATAAGTATGTACCTGTCAGGCAGGGAGGAAGTTGTCGAGCAAGGGAACCGTGGTTTACTAAGGAAGTTGAAGCACTTGTCAAGAAGAAGAAGAAGGCTTATGTTAGGATGAGTCATGAAGGCTCAGTTAGGGCACTTGAGAGTTACAAGTTAGCCAGGAAGGACCTAAAGGGAGAGTTAAGAAGAGCGAGGAGAGGACACGAAAAGTCGTTGGTGGATAGGATCAAGGAAAACCCTAAGGCTTTCTATAGGTATATCAGGAACAAAAGAATGACTAGAGTAAGATTAGGGCCAATCAAGGATAGTAATGGAAAGTTGTGTGTGGAATCAGAGGAGATAGGGGAAGTGTTAAATGGATATTTTTCGTCAGTGTTTACACTGGAGAAAGACAATGTTGTCGAGGAGAATACTCAGGTTCAGTCGACCAGGCTAGATGGAATTGAGGTTCATAAGAAGGAGGTGTTAGCAATTTTGGAAAGTGTAAAAATAGATAAGTCCCCTGGGCCAGATGGGATTTATCCTAGGATTCTCTGGGAAGCCAGGGAGGAGATTGCAGAGCCTTTGTCCTTGATCTTTATGTCGTCTTTGTCGACAGGTATAGTGCCGGAAGACTGGAGGATAGCAAATGTTGTCCCCTTGTTCAAGAAGGGGAGTAGAGACAACCCTGGTAATTATAGACCTGTGAGCCTTACTTCGGTTCTGGGTAAAATGTTGGAAAAGGTTATAAGAGATAGGGTTTATAATCATCTTGAAAAGAACAAGTTGATTAGCGATAGTCAACACGGTTTTGTGAAGGGTAGGTTATGCCTCACAAACCTTGTTGAGTTTTTTGAGAAGGTGACCAAACAGGTGGATGAGGGTAAAGCGGTTGATGTGGTGTATATGGATTTCAGTAAGGCATTTGATAAAGTTCCCCACGGTAGGCTATTGCAGAAAATAAGGAAGTATGGGATTGAAGGTGATTTAGCGGTTTGGATCAGTAATTGGCTAGCTGAAAGAAGACAGAGGGTGGTGGTTGATGGCAAATGTTCATCCTGGAGTTCAGTTACTAGTGGTGTACCGCAAGGATTTGTTTTGGGGCCACTGCTGTTTGTCATTTGTATAAATGACCTGGAAGAGGGTGTAGAAGGATGGGTTAGTAAATTTGCAGATGACACGAAGGTCGGTGGAGTTGTGGATAGTGCTGAAGGATGTTATAGGATACAGAGGGACATAGATAAGCTGCAGAGCTGGGCTGAGAGGTGGCAGATGGAGTTTAATGCGGAAAGGTGTGAGGTGGTTCACTTTGGAAGGAGTAACAGGAATGCAGAGTACTGGGCTAATGGCAAGATTCTTGGTTGTGTAGATGAACAGAGAGATGTCGGCATCCAGGTACATAAATCCCTGAAAGTTGCCACCCAGGTTAATAGGGCTGTTAAGAAGGCATATGGTGTGCTAGCCTTTATCAGTAGGGGGATTGAGTTTCGGAACCACAAGGTCATGCTGCAGCTGTACATAACTCTGGTGCGGCCGCTTCTGGAGTACTGCGTGCAGTTCTGGTCACCACATTATAGGAAGGATGTGGAAGCTTTGGAAAGGGTTCAGAGGAGATTTACTAGGATGTTGCCTGCTATGGAGGGAAGGTCTTACGAGGAAAGGCTCAGGGACTTGAGGTTGTTTTCGTTAGAGAGGAGAAGGCTGAGAGGTGACTTAATAGAGACATATAAGATAGTCAGAGGGTTAGATAGGGTGGTGATGACCAACACGAGGGGACATAGCTTTAAATTGAGGGGTGATAGATATAGGACAGATATAGAGGCAGTTTCTTTACTCAGAGAGTAGTGGGGGTGTGGAACGCCCTGCCTGCAACAGTAGTAGACTCGCCAACTTTAAGGGCATTTAAGTGGTCACTGGATAGACATATGGATGAAAATGGAATAGTGTAGGTCAGATAGGCTTCAGATGGTTTCACAGGTCGGCGCAACATCGAGGGCCGAAGGGCCCGTACTGCGCTGTAATGTTCTATGTTCTATGTATCAGGACGGGAAACTTCCAGCTGCTTTTCCTCAGAGTACAGACTGACAGGGCGGGCAGGCGCTGGGCAGGTTTCTCAGCCAGCTTTTAGCGCCCTCTTTGTATATTCCAAATGGAAACCCGGATACACTAGACCACCTGTGCAATTATACCCAGGGACTTTGAGATGAGATACTCGTTATGTTCCTTTGTCTTTCCGGAGATGGTAATTAGTCCCTGGATGGTTTTACAATGACCTTGTCTGGAAACAAAGGGAGGGCTTCCATTATCCATTACGGAATGCCCTGCAGATATTCCTGCCACTGACTAACTGCACTTTCTCAGCCAGCTTTGGAGTTTGTGTCCATTTTAAAATATAAAACTCTGGTCTTTTTAAAGTCCAGGATTTCTGTGTATATATTCCATGGCATTTCCCTCCAACATCATTACGCTGTTCACCAGCAGACAGATTGAGAGCAAATGGACAGCACTGTTCTCAGTGCCTCGGTATCGGAACAGCAGCCACGGAACCATTGGAAGAATCTGCCATCGCGAATGACCTTATTGAGCGGGGAAGTGGGAATGGTCCAATGAATGTATTTCTGGATAGAGGGATAGAACCGTAGAAGCAGGCCATTCGGCCCATCGAGTCTGCATCAACCCTCTGAAAGAGCACCCAACCTATGCCCATGGACCCCACCCTATCCCCATAACCCCATGACCCCACCTTACCTTCATAGATTTCATAGAATTTACAATGCAGAAGGAGGCCATTCAGCCCATCGAGTCCGCACCGGCCCTTGGATAGAGCACCCTACTTGAGCCCCATGCCTCCACCCTATCCCCTTTATCCCCTTACCCCCCTTAACCCAGTAACCCCATTTAACCTTTTTGGACACTAATGACAATTTAGAATGGCCAATCCACTTAACCTGCACATCTTTCTGACACCAAGGGTAATTTAGCAAGGTCAGTCAGTCAACCCAACTTGCGCATCTTTGGGTTGTGGGGGGAAACCGGAGCACCCGGAAGAAATCCACGCAGACACGGGAAGAACGTGCAAACTCCACACGGACGCCCAACGCTGGAAATGAGCCTGGGTCCCTGGCGCTGTGAGGCAGCAGTGCTAACCACTGTGGCACATCATTGTAGGATTGCAGGATACCATGTGTGACGGGAAGAGACTTTTCGATGCCTCCTTGCCTCGCTCTCCCTGTCTCAACAAACCCCTGAATTCATCTGAACTCCCCACAACAGATAAGATGAGTTGTGATCGGTGTTCCCTCTAAGCTGTGACACCACCTAGAAACGTGCAAATCTCCGTGCAGGCCGCACACAAGTCCGTGCCTTTAAATTGTGAAACATTTACAAAAGAATGTAGAGGGACAGTGCACTTACATAAATTGTCTGCGTTCTCCGAGGAACGTGTGAGGGAACATTGGCTGTGCTCTGTCAGAAGGGACAAGTTCCGATTACTGAATGGTCTCTTTCTGTTCCAGATCAGTGACGGTTGCCATTAACAATCTTTAATGTTTGATTTCCCAGGTTGGCGATCTCCGCGTTTCCTTCCATTTCGCAGGGCTCAGTGGAGAATGGTCCTTCCTTGGCCGGCCTGATGTGGTAAGTCCCATTTTCCATTGCTCTCTATTTTCCCTTCCCTTCCCCTCTGTGACGTTGGCTCGTG
The DNA here is from genome assembly GCF_902713615.1 of Scyliorhinus canicula. NCBI lineage: Eukaryota > Metazoa > Chordata > Chondrichthyes > Carcharhiniformes > Scyliorhinidae > Scyliorhinus > Scyliorhinus canicula. The sequence continues at coordinate 3,728,034 of NC_052156.1, forward strand.
GGAATATGGGTTCCACAGGAGTCTGGCCCATGTGTGTTGATGGGCGAATGCTGAGTTGGTCCCACTCTGGGACTTGAACACATAATCTAGGTAACACTTTGATCTCTCAACCTCCCACTTTCCCTGTCTCTGGAAAAAAGCTCTTGGCCAAGTCATTTACACCGACATTTGTGAAATTCCCAACACTCTAACCCTTGGCCCTCGATTAGCTTCAATGCTCGTGGAGCTTCTTATCTGTTCAGTTGCACCGTCCGTTCCACCTTTGTGATGTCCTCAACCCTTGGAATAGCTTTTATACTCACCTATCCGAGTGATTTCAGAGGTGACTCCACACTGCAATCTCTTGATGATTTCTTTGACTGTGAGCTGAAGTTCTGACTCTTGCCTCCTCACCCCCACCCCCCCATTTCTAACACTGACCATCTCTGTCTCTGCCTCAGTCCCTGTGCTGCTGGAACCCTTGTCCGGGTTTTACTTGCATCCAGAAACCTCAATTTAAAAATTGTTCGAATTCTTCGAAGATGTCCCTCCCTCCCCATTTCTGTAACCTCCTCCAGTCCTCCCTATTTTCCTAAGGGGCTGGTTTAACACAGGGGCTAAACAGCTGGCTTGTAATGCAGAACGAGACCAGCAGCGCGGGTTCAATTCCTGTACCGGCCTCCCCGAACAGGCGCCGGAATGTGGCGACTAGGGGCTTTTCACAGTAACTTCTTTGAAGCCTACTCGTGACAATAAGCAATTTTTATTATGATTATTTCAGCCATCACTCGGTGAGCAGTCGGAACGTTGTGGGTTCAAGATCCACTCCAGAGACTCCTGCACATGATCCAGGCCGACACTGCCGTACTGTACTGAGGGGGTGCTGCATTGTCAGAGGGGGGAATATTCAAACGGGGCATTAATCGGAGGCTCAGCATGGCTGGGGGGGGGAGAATGTAACTGATCCTACGGCTTTTAATTTTAAGAAGAGCGGGAGAAGTTCTCCTCTGTGTTGTGGCCAATATATATCCCTTAATCAAAGTTACAGGAGGGAGGGTAAGGAGAGACCCATGGAGATTGTCTCTGTGAACTGGGAGGGACAGGGAGAAATGGAGAGAAAGAGCCCGTTAGAACTCCCGCTTCATGTTCGGGTGAATTTGTTGACTGGTTGTGATGTGGTTGCTCTCCGCAGGTCACCATCGTGGCTCGTCAGAAGGAGAACCAGCTGATTCCGTACCAGACACAATCTGGGAACATTCTGCAACTATTGTACGAAGAGTCGCTGTCAGCAGTGGTCAGTACTGAAATAGTTAACAGACACGGGTTTAACCATTCTTCTTTCTGATTCTCACCTGCTTTGGCACAGTGAGAGGCAAATAGCACAGACTCCCCAGCCTACATATCGGGTTTACAGCAGGAGGCCATTTGGCCCATCTAGTCTCTACCAATGTTTACGCTCGCACGAGGTACAACATATATCCATCAGCGAATCCTTCTATTCCTTTCACCCTCATGTTGAACGGCCTCACCTTGTGTATCTCTAAACTATTCACTTCAACTACCCCCTGTGAGAGCGAATTCCACATCCTCACCACTCTCTGGGTAAAGACTTTTCTCCTGAATTCCCCAACTGGATTTATCAGTAACACATCTTTAGTCTGTAGTTTTGAATTGTATCCTGCAAGAGATGGTACCCTACAGTTCTGTACATGGGAAATTCCTGAGTCCTGTGGGGGTTCTGCCCTCCAGCAGCACAGTGCGGACTGGAGGGGGAAACCGGGGGGGGGGGGGGAAGACCAGAACAGAAGCTACTGATTATCAGATTGTTATATCCGCTGTTTAATTGCTGACTGATTCTATCCCTCACCTTGCAGGAAGTGTTTGAAAAGGAACACGCTGCCAATTCGATGCTGACCTGGGCCCTGCGATTTGCTGGTTGGCTGCTGATGTTTGTCAGCATTAAGCTCATGACCAAGATTTTCCACACACTGGGTGAGCCAGGGCCTGCTCGCTTCGGGTTTGTTTGCTGGATTTCTGTCTGTTGTCCATCACTCCGGTTTGACGATTAGAGTTGATTGGAACCTCACTCCATTTCCCTCCCTAAACCATCAGTCACCATTCCTGATTTGTGTTCTCGATGCGTGGAAAGAATGTTTCCTGATGCCATCCTGGAATATTTCTCCGCTCCACAAAATGTCCATTACAGGATTCAGAAAGTGTAGTGCTAATACCCATTCCCGTTGGGAACCAGAGATGGTACTCTGCTTTGCACACCGATGTGTTGGATTGGATTTGTTTATTGACACGTGTACCGAGATACAGTGAAAAGTATTTTTCTGTGAGCAGCTCAAACAGATCATTAAGTACATGGGAAGAAAATAAAATACATAATAGACACGGCATCGGGTGAAGCATTCAGGGTGTAGTGTTAATCAGGTCAGTCCATAAGAGGGTCGTTTAGGAGTCTGGTAACAGCGGGGAAGCTGTTTTTGAGTCTGTTTGTGCGTGTTCTCAGACTTTTGTATCTCCTGCCCTGTGGAAGAGGTTGGAAGAGTGAGTAAGCCGGGTGGGAGGGGTCTTTGATTATGCTGCCCGCTTTCCCCAGGCAGCAGGAGGTGTAGATGGAGTCAATGGATGGGAGGCAGGTTTGTGTGATGGACTGCGCGGTATTCACGACTCTGAAGTTTCTTGCGGTCTTGGGCCGAGCAGTTTCCATACCCAGGCTGTGATGCAGCCAGATAGGATGCTTTCTATGTGTGCGTGCCTTGGGTACTAATACCAAATAAATATGAGTATCACCGGGTGAGAGGTGATCACCGGGTGAGAGGTTATCGGAGTTAAAGATTATCTACACTAAGCATTTTGATGGTGCAGCGTCTCACCTGGAACCTAGGCTGGTGCATCAATCCCTGAGGATCACTACATTTCTGATTGGTAAATTTTAAAAATGGGAGATAAACACTGGTCCTTGAGATCTGAGCTCGGTATTGATATTCGTACGGTCAGTTTTAACCTTGTGCATTTGAATGATTCCAAGTGTGTTTGATCATTGTGCCTGCTCCTGGTCCGAGGGGCTGGGTGGGTGGCTGGTGGTGTCTCTGGTGCTGGGGCTGAGTTCCCTTGGATTCCGTTTGTAACGCTGTCCCTGTTTTTCTCCTGCAGTGGACTGGATCCCAGGCATCCGCGACCTGGTCAGCTTGGGATTGACCGTTTTTGGCCTGTGTGTAGCGACGTCACTGACCCTGCTGACCGTGGCAATGGGCTGGATCTTCTATCGTCCCCTGGTGGCCCTGCTCCTGGGCATCCTGGCTGCCGTGCCCATCCTGATTGCAAGGTCCCGCCACCGGCCGAAGATGCTCTGATCTGTGTTGGAGAAACAGTCGCCCATACGGACACTTCCTCCCTTCCCGACCGTCCGCCCAGCTTTTGTGGGCAGCAAGCAGCCACTTGGAAAAACCCAATGTTCTCGTTCACGTTATTTCACAAACCTGCAACAAACCCGAGATACTGAAGCAAGTTTCCTCCAATGTTCCCCCTTTGCCGTTCTGTTTATTGTGAATTGCCCTGACCAAGCCCTCCCAGCTGGTCAAACTGTGGTGGCTGAATCTTGGGTTGTGTGTGTACCCGCCTCCAGCACTCATTCTCAGTAAAAATGTTCAGTATTAAAATTTTGAGACAATCTTTGAATGCTTAGTGATTTATCGACATGAGGCTCCGATCAGTTCGAGGCCCCCCTTGCCATGAGGTTCCAGATCTATTACTTTGAAGGAGGTAAAGAAACAAGTTTTTGTGATGGACAAGTGTATTTTTAAATAAAATCTATCCATCTTCCCATCCAATCACGGAAGGTGTAACACCTGCACCTTTACCTCCTCGCCATCCGAGACCCCAAACACACCTTCCAGGTGAACCATTGGTTCACATGCATCATAGGGGCCGTTTAGCACAGGGCTAAATCGCTGGCTTTGAAAGCAGACCAAGGCAGGCCAGCAGTGTGAATCTGATTTATTTACTCGTCTCTCAGTCCGGAAGAAAATACTCTCGAACACGTCCGTACTTCAGAATATTCTTTATTACGATCGGGGCCGCTCTCTAGGTATTCCGGAGAACCACCTTGGAGAGTGCCAAAGTTTTGCTCAAAACATCCTTTTTTTATGTATTATTAGGGGGCTGTCCCTTACAGTCACTTGAGCTCGCCCCATTACAAAGCATAAATTTGTTATTGCAATAGTTCCAGTACATGATTTTACAGACTTTGAGGTTATCTATTGGCACATGAGTATGTAGCAGTCTTAGCTTAATTAGCAGGTGTCAGCTATAGTTGCAAGCGGCTCCCACATTTCATATCCTGTCATCCGGCCATGCTCCTTGTTTCTCAAGGCTATTCGGCTCACAGTCATGAGTCGGCTCACGACTTCAAATATCAACTCCCTTATCTCAGCAAGTTCATTATCCTTCAATAACAAGCTCCTCCACTTGTGATTTTCCACTAATGTATCCCATTCATTCTGGCTCTTAAGCTTTGCTTCACATCCTCAGCAGCACGGTTCGATTCCCGTACCAGCCTCCCCGAACAGGGGCCGGAATGTGGCGACTAGGGGCTTTTCACAGTAACTTCATTGAAGCCTGCTTGTGACAATAAGCAATTTTCATTTCATTTCATTTTCTCTTTCAATTTGGATGCCTGCGTTTGCTGCTCGTAATGTGGTCCCTCTGCAGCGGGGAGATTAAACACAGACGGAGAGACCCCTCTGCGGGACGCCTTCGCTCGGTCGGGAAGCGTGGACCTGATCTTCCAGTCGCTTGACCCACTCCAATTCACCATCTGGCTCCCGTGCTCACATTTCTGTCCTCGTTCATCAACATTCCAGCGAAGCCCAACACAAGCTGAGGGAACACCACCCCACCTTCCAATTGGGAATTTCATAGCCTTTTGGATTCAACATTGAGTTCAACACATTCAGACCACGAACTCTGTCCTCCATTTTGAATATTTCCCCCCCTCGTGTTGATCTGTATCCCGTTCTCATGGTTTTGCTTTCAGACAGTGCGGATCCTTTTCTGTTATTAACTGGACCAATATGGTGAAGAGCGATATTGAAGCCCCCAGCCCCGTCGGTGACCTTCTCCACTGAATCATTCGGCTGATTTGCAAAAACAAATACAAAGGACAGGTCCCATGACATTGCAGAGCCCAGCCCGCCAGCAACTTAGTCTTTTCAATACCTCTCGCCTTACACTGCCAGGGCAGTTAGTGGTGGGCTGTGAAGTTAAAAACTCACCACTATTCTTAGAATTCCCCCTATACCAAAAAGGTAGGGACCTAAATAAGACATTCTAAATGGCGAACAGGGATTCTCACTCTCTGACTCCGATGCAGGCTTAGGTGGCTGCTATTCGGGTCAAACTATATTTTCAAGTTATCCCCTGGTATAACCCAGATCTTTATAGAAGATTTTATCTACTTACCACTTAGTAGCTTCGATCCTGGATCCCGCGTTGCTAAGTAAGTAAAGTTGACTTTGTAATAACCACTGTTTCAGGTTAAAACTTTGTAATTTTATTATTATTTTTTCTTTTAAAGATAAAATCACTGTTTTTACAGAAAGGTAAAAAGATCTTTTCTTTGGATCCTCCTGGTCAGTTGTTAGACCTTCAGGTCTACCTTGACAATCTCTCTTTATCTTTTGGTTTTCTCCTGTTAGATTCGCTGTTCTGCTCGGTTTCTGTGTTCTATCTGTCCCATGACCGAGGGCAGCTATGAGAGCTGACTCTGCCGGCTGTTACCGTTTTAGGGTTTATATTTCCCTGCTAGCAGTTATGACATTTATATGACATTATTGTAAAGTAACTTTGTTTTGCTCTTGATTGTTCAGTGTACCTTTAATCTCAATAACTTCTAACACGACTATGCATTCATGTTGAGCATGACTTTAGTTCATCGAACTCTGATTAGATTTTTTTCCCTTGTAATGTTCAAAAGTGCTTTGATCCTCGAGGGGTTCTGGTTCCTGTCACTTCTAAAGTTGCTTTATTACCAAATAGTGCCCTTTGCTTGTCAGAACTCTGACCCCGATTTGGGGTTAACTTGTGCTCTTGTGGACACGTCGTCTCCGGCTTCCCATATTCAACAGGTGTCAGCAGGATTTCACATCTAAACATTTGTCACCCAATTCAACTGAAGATGCTGGCAATTCTTTAATAACTGCTTACTAAAATAATTAATTTCAAAGAAGGTGCGAAATATTGTTTCCCTTCATGTAACTAAAAGTTCAATCTGCTTTAACTTGAAAGACAGGCATCAGTTTGACAGCTTGAGCTATTACAAGCTGTTTTCCTAACGCCTGTTTGATAAAGGCTGTCTGCATTTCAAAACCGTATTTTGCGGCTGCTGACCCTTTGTGGTATTTTTCCCGATATTTTCTCATGTACCCTCAGGTTCTGCCAGACTTCCATGTTTCAAATGACATATTTTCCCATTTTTACTTTACACCCCCCTCTTGGCATTTGAAACATAACTATATCTTTCGGTCAATTACCTCCCCATCCAATTGTACTGACTAACGTATATCCCCGATCTTTGTCATTTGTATGTACATGTCGTGATACGTACATGTCGTGATTTTAAATTGTGCACCGAAATCAATTGTAAATTTATCCATATCTCAGACCAATGTTGATAGACTCTTTTTTTCGTTCTTTCCTCAAGTCCAATCACCGTGAACCATAGCTGTAGCTGCTCAGGAAGGTAACACAATGGTTATATCCGTGTGTTCTACTACCTCCAAAGCATTTTACTTCCTTGGGGTAGCAGCACCGTAAAAGCTTCCTCATGTCCCTTACAAACAGCACACAATTCAGTCCATTAGTAACTAAAAAGGTCTTTTGTCCATCACTGGCTGCTTAGTGTCCCATTTTTCCATTGTCCAAATTGCTTTCCGTTACTCATTGGAATCGTAAATTATGATATAATGTACTATCCACTCATTCCCTCGCTTCATCAATTTAAAAGGTTCAATCGATCCCGCTTCGATTCCTGACTTCCCCACATTGATGTCTAACATTGTTCTGAACCATGTACGTCTGCCAGCCCTGGTTTACATGAGATAATAACTTTCTGCTAAGTTTCCTTCAAATCCCTTCCGTTATCATTTCCCGTACCACATGAAGTGTATATTTGCCATTAGAACATTTGCAACATAATAAGCCAACAGTAGTCACAAAACCACCCCTAGGACATCAGTAGGCACATTTAATACATTCAACTTTTGGAAATACAACCCAATTGAGTTCTCTTTCGTCACATCGAACCATCACTTTTTCTTCTTCCAAATAAATTTTGAATTCTCCCTATTAAATGCACGGTCAAAAAAAAGTCTTATCTTAACACATTGCTCATCACCTAACCACACAAATAGTTTATGCGTTACAACTTTACATATTTTCAGCAGTTATCACAATTTCAACACTAAAGGATAAAGTACAATATCGACACATCCCTTTGTGGCTCTATCCAAGTGCTTTATGAGCCAGCACTTGGGACCAATAGTCACAACATACAAAATATGGCGTGTTAACAACATCAATATTATTTGTGACGTTGCGTGCAGTTAAATCAAGAAAACACACTAAACTACCACTATTATACTTTGTTCATTTGTCCCATGATTATCCCCTCTATTAAAACATTCACACAGTTTAGAAAAATCCTCACTCTTGGTGATTGCTGATCAAGTTCTTGAACCCCATTATCATACATACTGAAATCCTCGTGCGGTTCATCTTATGATATGGCTTGCCTCCTTTCTCAATCTCTATTTAACTCTGTCAGATTCTGTTCTGCTGCCTTTGGCTAGAAGCTTATCAATTGTATTTAGAGATGTGGATCAGAAATTGGCTAGTTGAAAGAAGACAGAGGGTGGTGGTTGGTGGGAAATGTTCAGAATGGAGTTCAGTTACGAGTGGCGTACCACAAGGATCTGTTCTGGGGCCGTTGCTGTTTGTCATTTTATAAATGACCCAGAGGAGGGCGCAGAAGGATGGGTGAGTAAATTTGCAGACGACACTAAAGTCGGTGGAGTTGTAGACAGTGCGGGAGGATGTTGCAGGTTACAGAGGGACATAGATAAGCTGCAGAGCTGGGCTGAGAGGTGGCAAATGGAGTTTAATGTGGAGAAGTGTGAGGTGATTCACTTTGGAAAGAATAACAGGAATGCGGAATATTTGGCTAATGGTAAAATTCTTGGTAGTGTGGATGAGCAGAGGGATCTCAGTGTCCATGTACATAGATCCCTGAAAGTTGCCACCCAGGTTGATAGGGTTGTGAAGAAGGCCGATGGTGTGTTGGCCTTTATTGGTAGAGGGATTGAGTTCCGGAGCCATGAGGTCATGTTGCAGTTGTACAAAACTCTAGTACGGCCGCATTTAGAGTATTGCGTACAGTTCTGGTCGCCTCATTATAGGAAGGACGTGGAAGCTTTGGAACGGGTGCAGAGGAGATTTACCAGGATGTTGCCTGGTATGGAGGGAAAATCTTATGAGGAAAGGCTGATGGACTTGAGGTTGTTTTCGTTAGAGAGAAGAAGGTTAAGAGGTGACTTAATAGAGGCATACAAAATGGTCAGAGGGTTAGATAGGGTGGACAGCGAGAGCCTTCTCCCGCGGATGGAGGTGGCTAGCACGAGGGGCTAGCCTTAAATTGAGGGGTAATAGATATAGGACAGAGGTCAGAGGTGGGTTTTTTACGCAAAGAGTGGTGAGGCCGTGGAATGCCCTAACTGCAACAGTAGTGAACTCGCCAACATTGAGGGCATTTAAAAGTTTATTGGATAAGCATATGGATGATAAGGGCATAGTGTAGGTTAGATGGCCTTTAGTTTTTTTCCATGTCGGTGCAACATCGAGGGCCGAAAGGCCTGTACTGCGCTGTATCGTTCTATGTTCTATGTATCTATAGACCTCACTCTTCTCTTTATCATGAGTTATGGTCCAACATCACCCAATCCTATCCTAATTCTTTTATTACTCAAGTATCTGCCACCTATTTTAATTTAGTGCACTTTAAACCTCCCACTTACTAAAATAAACTACAAAATTCCAGCCTTCTTTCCTTATTTTTGGACATCTCTGTTCCAAGCCATGTTAAGCCCCTTTCTCAGACATATATAACAGTCTCTAACAATATATATGACATTTCTTCCTTAATAACTATTAACGCTCTCCAATGCAATATTGTTTGCTGCAATGGTTACAAACTTCCCGCCGTGGCATCAAGATGCAAATAGTTTTAAACTATTGTCATTTAGCATGTGGAGGTTCCTCGTCAGTCGCTGCTGTCTGCCGCGACCTTTAATAAATCCACCGCGTAGTACGTGCCCCGTAGAGACCGCAGATCATCCATCAGCTGATGTCCAGGACACATGTCCAGTCAGAGATGTGTGACGGAAGGTTTCACTGCTCAGTAATAATTTGATATTTTGATTTGTTTCTAACCCGTAAAGTTTTCCTCCGGGCTCTGTCATTTAATTTTCTCAAATATGCAGCCAATTGTATCATTGTTCATTCTTTCCGTTGAGTAATTTTATTGCAACATTTACAGCATAAGTTTTGACAATTTTAAAATTCCCAGTTTCCAGACCAATGTAGTGACTATTACTCCTACTTGTGGTTTTGTTTTGTAACACATTTCCTATCTTAACTTGCCCTTTCTCGGGGACCCATTGTGTATCGTTTTTCCCGAATACTGTCTAAAAATCTTTAATTTATCTGATAAGTTTATCCCAGGCTGTTTGCAACTGTTCCCCACATTTTAACCCATCTAGCCTACTCTGAGTCCCAGCTTTTTCCCTTCCTTCTTCAAACTTGATCCTTATTTTTCTCTGGAGTGTAGTCCTCTTCGTCCAAATAAGTATATCTGTATTATTTTTTCCATCTGAAAAATCAAACGAACAGCTCAACTTTGGAGGGGGCCCTATTCTTTCATTTGTATTTTCTATGTTTGTTTGGATACTCCAGAATTGCCACCATTTCGTTCTTGTTTCTTTTTTAACTGGTTTGTTTTCCTGACCATTTATGTACATCATACAATTTAGGCCTGTTAAGCCTCCTTCTATCATTGCAGGTGTCAGGGTGCTGTGAAAAAATGAAAATCGCTTATTGTCACAAGTAGGTTTCAAACGAAGTTACTGTGACAAGCCACTAGTCGCCACATTCCGGCGCCTGTTCGGGGAGGCTGGTACGAGAATTGAACCCACACTGCTGGCCTGCCTTGGTCGGCTCTCAAAGCCAGCGATTTAGCCCTGTGCTAAATCAGCCCGGGGGCACGACCCTTTGCCCTCTCAGTGATGCACTCACCAGAACTTCGGCAGGTTTTACCCAACAGTTGCACAGCGTGGGAGACCTGTTGTAATTCGTCTAGGCGTGTCCTCACACTGACGTGAATGAACAATGTAGCGGAGGGGGGGGGGGGGGGGGGTGGTTGCGGGGATTGGATGATCAGGCCTAATTGATGGAATGCGTTTGGGATTCCCATTACCTCACTGGCAGGGGGCGGCAACAGTCACGTCACGTCTTTAATGGCGGTTTCAACATCATCCATGCTGGGTGAAAGTCCAAGACAACCTTTGATGGGGAGTTGAGGGATTTCCTCAAACACGTCTCTAGTCGTACCTCAGTTTAGGAGTTTTGTGATGTGTATCCTCTGCCGTGGATGTAATGGTTGCAATGGTGGAGTGTTCCTTCGTTTTGCACAATTTTGGCATTGCCCAACTTTCTCTTCAGTTTCCTTTAAGAGAATCCTTTTTTAACTCCGAAATCGGGGGCGCTGCCTGTTTTCGGATCCTCTGTCCCCTCCAAAACGGCATCATCGGTGAGTACGTAGCACGGTGTTGGGACGCACTCAGGACATCACCTGAAGGCCCTCCTCCGATGTTTCGCCCCCAATGGGCCGACTTACCGATGTCGTGGATCACTTGAGGTTTCGTCAATCTCGCAGGGCGGCTGTGGTCGATGGGCGATGCTCCGGTGGGGAGGGGGGGTGTACTGGGGGTCATAATCTGGCAGGCCAAGTCTGCACACAGCCGGCGCCATGTAGTATGGCGTGACTGGTGTAGGTTGCCGCTGTCTGCATGCGCGGCCACGGATCTGGTAATTCCCCGGCCATTTCTGTTGGGAATGCCGGAGTGTTAACGTGGTGTGGGCTGCCAGCCTCCCCAACCAGTGTCGGCTTTTTCATCAGAAGACTGGACACAAGCTCCGGACATAACCTCAGAATGAGAGAATCCAGCCCGATGTATCCAATGAACTATTCCCCAGGGACCCCTCACAACATAAAGAAAAATCCATTAGCCCAACCTTTTACGATGCTTTAGTTGTACCGCTGCCTCCCGAAAAGCTTGACTGACTTTCAAACCAGGATCCTTAAAAATACTACTAGGGGCTGCGTGTGGCGCAGTGGATACCACTGGGACTGCGGCACTGAGGACCTGGGTTCGAATCCCGGCACTGGGTCACTGTCCGTGTGGAGTTTACACATTGTCCCCGTGTCTGCATGGGTTTCACCCCCACAACCCAAAGATGTGCAGGTTAGGTGGATTGGCCCCTTAATTGGAAAAATAAAATAATTGGATACTCTAACATTTTTAAAAAAATACTACTGCACAGCCACACACACACACTAATCCAGGATTCTAACCCTTACAGCACCAAATATACATAATAACACTAATCTTCTTAAAGAATCCCATGTTTCATAATCCACATCAAACACATCACTCCCACCTGCTTCTCCAACCATTTTTACATCCACCAGAGGCAGCAAATGTAATCACTGCATAATAGACCACAGACATAGAACACAGAACAATACCGCACAGAACAATACAGCACAGAACAGGCACTTCGGCCCACGATGTTGTGCAGAACCTTTGTCCTAGATTAAGAACAAATTAATCTACACCCCATCATTCTACCGTAATCCATGTACTTATCCAATAGCCGCTTGAAGGTCCCTAATGTTTCCGACTCAACTACTTCCACAGGCAGTGCATTCCATGCCCCCACTACTCTGAGTAAAGAACTTACCTCTGACATCCCACCAAACATTCGGCACTTCTGACAGTGCGGCACTCCCTCAGTACTGACCCTCTGACAGTGCGGCACTCCCTCAGTACTGACCCTCTGACAGTGCAGCGCTCCCTCAGTACTGACCCTCTGACAGTGCAGCGCTCCCTCAATAGTGACCGTCTTGACAGTGCAGCGCTCCCTCAGTAGTGACCCTATGACAGTGCAGCACTCCCTCAGTACTGACCGTCTGACAGTGCAGCGCTCCCTCAGTACTGACCCTCTGACAGTGCAGCACTCCCTCAGTACTGACCCTCTGACAGTGCGGCACTCCCTCAGTACTGACCCTCTGACAGTGCAGCATTCCCTCAGTACTGACCGTTTGACAGTGCAGCACTCCCTCATGTTATGGGTCAGCGTTTAGAAAATCCCAAAGTTTATCATGGAGTTCACCTGACCCACAACTTTTAATAGATTGTGGTGTGGGGAGCACATGGCTCATTCTACAGGTATGGCACAGCAGAAAAAGGACCACTGTTTTTTTTTTTCAAACAAAACAATGTTTATTCTATGAACTCAAGTTTACCTTTTTAAAACAGTGAATATCTAAGCAACCAGTAAATCAAATACACCCCCGAAGAATGCAACACGAAGTAACCCGTATGCTGTCCTTTTACACCTAAAAGACTTAACAAACCTTCAAACAGGAACACATTAGGTTTACATTTAATAAGGAGACTTTTTTACAATTCTGAGTTCGCCAAATGATCCATAGTCTTTGGATGGCAGAGATCAACAGCAGAGCAACTCACTGAAAAACACAGACACCCAAGCTCTCTCAAACTGAAACTAAAAAGCAGAAGTAGAGCTCAGCTCCACCCACACTCTGATATCACTCCAGTAACATGAGCAGCTTCATTTCTTAAAGGTACATTTCTTAAACATCCAATTCTTAAAGTGTAATCTCACATGACACCCCCCCCCCCCAAGAAAAAAAATAAACCATTAACTTCAAGATGGTTTCATTTTTCACCTTTTCACCATCCTTTAAGAAAAGCACACAGTAAATATACTTTATTGTTTAAAAAAAAACAACACACGCAAACAGGTATAATAATATAGTCCATTTCTTTCCGTTCTTCTTCCTCCAACTGAAATCTTTCTCGATTGACAGTCTCTTTGAACAAGGTCTCTGCACGATCTGTTCATTTCTCTACGCCTCGGCATTTCTCTTTAAAGTCAGATAATTTAGGTCAATCTGATCACAGAGTCCCTTGCAATTCTCCAACACAGGAGCATTGGTTATCACAGTTTTCAGGCAGTCAAATGCCTGTTGAAAGTCCGTTGTCCATTGAAATTTTCAACGTTTCTTAAGCAAGTCCATCAGTGGAGCAATCACGCTACAAAACCTTGCACAAATGTTCGATCAAATCCACTCATGCCAAGAAATCGCATTATTTCTCTTTGATTTGAGGGCATCGGAAACTCCTCAAGGAAAGTGACTTGGGCCTTTCCAAATTCACTTTTGGCTAGGTTTACCACCAAACCCGCCTCCTGAAGTCGATCGAATAACTCCATCAGATGTTTTAAATGCTCTTTCCATGTCTGGCTGAAAATTACCAGATCGTCGATGTATACCGCACAATTGGATAATCCTGAAACAACTTTCTTCGTTAACCATTGAAATGTGGCTGGGGCGTTTTCCATGCTAAATGGCATAACTTTGAATTGGTCTATACCATCTGGAGTCACAAAAGCTGAAATCTCCTTCGCCCTTTCGGATAAAGGTACCTTTAAGTAAACTTTAAGTAAATCCAGTTTGGAAATAAAAGCTGATTGTCCCACTGTCTCAATGCAATCCTCCAAACGTGGGATAGGATAAGAGTCCGTTTTTGTAACTGCATTAACCTTTCTATAGTCCACACACAACCGTTGGGTACCGTCTGGTTTAGGTATCATCACTATGGGTGAGCTCCATTGGCTGAAACCCACTTCAATTATGCCATTCTTCAGCATACTCTCAATCTCTTTGTTAACCTGTGCCAATTTAAAGGGTTAAGTCTATATTGCCCGTGTGATATCAATAACTCTTTCAGGTCAGTTCGTTTTTCCTCTGGAAGGGAACTCAACAATTTATCCCAATTTTTAAGAACATCCTCATTTTCCAATTTAATTTGAGGTCTGTCAAATTCACAGTCATCTGGATTTGGTTCGTCATTTTGAGTTAGAATCATTAAAACCTCCTCCTTTTTCTCTCTTCCCTTTCAAAGTACCTTTTAAGCATATTCACATGACCCACTCAGTGATTCTTCCTTCTATCTGGTGTTTTTACCGCATAATTCACCTCACTTAATTTCCTTTCAATCTGATAAGGTCCACAAAACCTAGCTTTTAAAGGCTCACCTGCCATTGGTAACAACACTAAAACTTTATCCCCACTGACAAAACTACGAACTTTGGATTTCTTGTCTGCTACCCATTTCATCACAGTTTACGTACCTATTAAATGTTGTCCAGCCAATTCACCTGCTCTATTTAATCGTTCCCTAAAATTTGAGTTAATACAATAATGTAATTTCCGATTTCTCACTCACCAATTTTTCCTTAAATCAATTTAAGTGGTCCTCTTACCTCATGACCAAAAATTAGTTCAAAAGAATTACATTTGATTGACTCATTAGGTGCATCCCTAATTGCAAACAGTACGAATGGAATTCCTTTATCCCAATCCTCTGGATAATCTTGACAATAAGCCCTCAACATTGTCTTTAATGTCTGATGCCACCTTTCTAAAGCTCCCTGCGATTCTGGATGGTACGCAGTTGATTTAAATTGTTTTATTCCTAAGCTATCCATTTGGGCAGCACGGTAGCATTGTGGATAGCACAATTGCTTCACAGCTCCAGGGTCCCAGGTTCGATTCCGGCTTGGGTCACTGTCTGTGCAGAGTCTGCACATCCTCCCCGTGTGTACGTGGGTTTCCTCCGGATGCTCCGGTTTCCTCCCACAGTCCAAAGATGTGCAGGTTAGGTGGATTGGCCATGATAAATTGCCCTTAGTGTCCAAAATTGCCCTTAGTGTTGGGTGGGGTTACTGGGTTATGGGGATATGGTGGAGGTGTTGACCTTGGATAGGGTGCTCTTTCCAAGAGCTGGTGCAGACTCCATGGGCCGAATGGCCTCCTTCTGCACTGTAAATTCTATGATAACTTCTTTGAATAACTTTGTTGTAGTAAAATTTGATCCTTGATCCAATTGAATTTCTGTGGGTAGTCCATATCTAATAAAGAATTTGAGTAACTCCTCAACAATCTTTTTAGCTGTAATATTACGTACTGAAATGGCCTCTGGAAACCTAGTAGACACATCCATTATCGTCAAAAGATATTGATTCTCACTTTTCATTTTAGGAAGCGGTCATATGCAATCAATTAGGATCCGTGTAAAAGGTGCCTTAAATGCTGGAATGGGTATTAAGGGCACTGGTTTTATCACTGCTTGAGGTTTCCCTATCACTCGACATGTGTGACATGATTGACTAAATTTAACGACATCTTTATGTAGTCCAGTCCAATAAAAATGTTTCTGGATTTTAGCTTGAGTTTTCCTTATTCCCAAATAACCTCCCACTGGTACCTTATGTGCAACTCGCAACACCTCCTTTCTATACCCTATCGGCAATACTACTTGATGAACTTCTGTCCACTTTTCATCAGCCTGCATATGTAAAGGTCCCCATTTTCTCATCAAGACATTACTTGTATGGTAATAACACTCTGGTATACACACAGATTCCTCTTCCGTATATGCTTTCTGATACATCCCTTTTATTTCTATATATTTTTGTTGCAACTCCGCCAATTTTCCTGAACTAAAAATATCCGCCTCATCCTCCACCTGGAGTTCTTGTTCTTTTTCAACCATCTGATCAAAAATCGTTTCTGATAATTGCACTTCAACGTCATCTTCACTCTTTGATTTCTCCTCTCGTCTTAACCTGTGACTTTGCGACCTTGTTACTACACAATCCAGAAAAATCCCAGGATATTCGTCCTTCAACACTTCAGTTCTCTGATTTTCCACTGGCTTATCAACCAAAGTAGGCATCACTCGCACCTGTGATCCAGCTATATCATTACCCAAGGTAAACTGTATTCCTGGACAAGACAGTTTCTCTGTTACTCCTACTACCATTTCATCACTCTTCACTGGACTTTCCAACCTTACCTTATATAATGGAACACTACTCCTCTCACCCTGAGTTCCACATATTACCACCTTTTCTGGCAACATTCGTCCCAGATTACAGAACTCCTCATCTCTTACCATCAAAGATTGACTAGCTCCCGTATCTCTTAAACTGGTGACTTCTTTACCTGCTCCTCCTGATACACACGAGTAAACTTTACCCACACAAGTAAATTCTTTAAAGAGATCAGGCACCTTCTTATCAATCACCTCTTGATCAGGCTGTACAATCTTTTGCACCTCCTTCGCTTCACTTGGGCTTTCCTTTACCACTTTAACAAACACCACTGTCTTATCCCATTTTACCACATCAGCCTTCCCAGTGCTTTTCTTCAATCACCAACACCGTGACTTTACATGGCCTAGCTTATTACAGTGAAAACATTTGAAACTTTTCATGTCTCTTCCACCCGCCTGGATTTCTTTTTTTAGTCTGAGGTACACTCTCCTTAACATCTCCCATCAGATCACCTTTACCTCTATCACTTGATTATTTCTCATGTCCCCAGTTTCTATCCCTCACAGGCTTAAACTGTCGGAAACCAAGCCTTGATTTATGAACTAATTCATAATCATCTGCCATTTCTGCTGCTAATCCCGCAGTTTTAACCCTCTGCTTTTCCACATGAATTCTCACTACATCAGGAATTGAATTTCTAAACTCCTCCATAAGTATGATTTATCTGAGAACTTCATACGTTTGGTCTATTTTCAAAGCCCTTATCCGCCTATCAAAATTACTCTGAGCCTTTCAAACTCCATGTATGTTTGACCAAATTCTTTCCTTTAATTTCT
Source organism: Scyliorhinus canicula (assembly GCF_902713615.1). Taxonomy (NCBI): domain Eukaryota; kingdom Metazoa; phylum Chordata; class Chondrichthyes; order Carcharhiniformes; family Scyliorhinidae; genus Scyliorhinus; species Scyliorhinus canicula. The sequence continues at coordinate 3,745,115 of NC_052156.1, forward strand.
AAACCTTTGTCTGTAAGCTTCAGGTACTATTTCATATGGACCTCAGATGGATTTTTCCACTTCCTCATACGTCCAGGATACCTTCTCCGGTAGTGACGCAAACGCTTCACTAGCTCTACCTACCAGCTTTGTTTGAATCAGTAATACCCACATGTCCTGTGGCCATTTCATTTGTTTAGCCACCTTCTCAAATGAAATGAAAAAGGCTTCTACCTCCTTCTCATCAAACCTTGGCAATGCTTGGACATATTTAAATAGATCCCCACCAAGTTATCGACTCAGATGCCCTTTCTTACTATCCTCATCACTATCATCCAACTATGTTTCCCTTTATGTCTGCCAATTTTAACTGACTCATGTTTCATGGCCATTTTCTGAAGTTCAAACTCTCTCTCTCTCTATCTTTTTCCCTGATCTGTATCTCCCTTTCTCTTTCTTTTTGGTCTGCTAGGGCTATTCTTTCTTTTCTCCTTTCTTCTCTCTACTTTTCTTTTTCCTCTCTCTCTCTCTCTTTCGTATTCAAGCTGCTTTAATTCTTTCTCATGTTCCATTTGTTTAATTTGTGACTGAATTTTTGCCATTTCCAATGAGTCAAACTGTATCTCAGGCAACTTTAAATGCTTAGCCATCGCCATAATTACTTCACCTTTTCGCATTTTGTCAGGTAATGTTAACTGCAATGTTTTTGCCAAATCTAACAGTCTGCTTTTAGTCTCTGTCCGTAAGGTACTGCGTGTGACCATCTCCACCTCCCAGAAACGTCTGAGCCTCTGAAAGAGCCATTGTCCATAACACACACCCTACTTAAACTGAAATAGCGCACCTGAAAAGCAACCATAACATGCTCATCCCTCACTGTCTTTAAGTTCACTAAGCCAATCCAATAGAGAGACTTTTATCCCCCTCGAGCCCCCAATTTGTTATGGGCCAGGGTTTAGAGAATCCCAAAGTGTATCATGGAGTTCATCTGACCCACAACTTTTAATAGATTGTGGTTATGGGGAGCACACGGCCCACTCTACAGGTATGGTACAGCAGAAAATGGACCAGTGTTTCTTTTCAAACAAAAGAATGTTTATTCTATGAACTCAAGTTAACCTTTTAAAAACAAATAGTGAATATCTTAGCAACCAGTAAATCAAATATACCCCCCAAAGAATACAACACTAAATAACCTGTATGCTGTCCTTTTACACCCAAAAGATTTAACAAACCTTCAAACAGGAACACATTAAGTTTGCATTTAATACGGAGACCCATTTACAATTCTGAGTTCGCCAAATAATCCATAGATAGTCTTTGGATGGCAGAGATCAACAGCAGAGCACCTCACTGAAAAGCACAGACACACCCAAGCTCTCTCAAACTGAAACTAAAAAGCAGAAGTAGAGCTCAGCTCCACCCACACTCTGACATCACTCCAGTACCATGATCAGCATCATTTCTTAAAGGTACATTTCTTAAACACCCATTTCTAAAAGGGTACTCTCACATGACACTTAGTACTGACCCTCTGACAGTGCAGCTCTCCCTCAGTACTGACCCTCTGACAGTGCAGCTCCCCCTCAGTACTGACCCTCTGACAGTGCAGCGTTCCCTCAGTACTGACCCTCTGACAGTGCAGCACCCCCTCAGTATTGACCCTCTGACAGTGCAGCATTCCCTCAGTACTGACTCTATGACAGTGCAGCATTCCCTCAGTACTGACTCTATGACAGTGCCTGAGTGTCAGCCTGGGGGTTAGACACCTCTACACTGTCCCCATCAAACACTCCCAGGACAGGTACAGCAGAGTTAGATACAGAGTAAAGCTCCCTCTACACTGTCCCCAGCAAACACTCCTAGGACAGGTACAGCGCGGGGTTAGATACAGAGTAAAGCTCCCTCTACACTGTCCCCATCAAACACTCCCAGGACAGGTACAGCACGGGGTTAGATACAGAGTAAAGCTCCCTCTACACTGTCCCCATCAAACACTCCCAGGACAGGTACAGCACGGGGTTAGATACAGAGTAGAGCTCCCTCTACACTGTCCCCATCAAACACTCCCAGGACAGGTACAGCACGGGGTTAGATACAGAGTAAAGCTCCCTCTACACTGTCCCCATCAAACACTCCCAGGACAGGTACAGCACGGGGTTAGATACAGAGTAAAGCCCCCTCTACACTGTCCCCATCAAACACTCCCAGGACAGGAACAGCATGGGGTTAGACACAGAATAATGCTCCCACCATAGTTCCACTACACTTCCTCCTCTCCTAGATTCTACCCTGCAACTTCACATCCTGTCGATCACATCCTCATGAATGTTTCAACTACCCTGATGAATATCAAAACTCCAGGGCATTCAAACCAAGTTGATCGACCTCATCATATAATGTCGTGATACTGTTTCTTTATGTTGCACAGGTGGCCCTTCATTGATATCATCTTCAGGCCTGTGTACTTAAACATGAAGGCCTTTTTTGGTTGGATTCAATTATTTACAGTCCCAAATATGATCTAGAAGATTCATTGCAGCAACTGGCTGTAGTGCTCTCTGTGTGCATGTACACAGGGGTTAATGTGTAATCAGTAGCACCACATGATCACTAGAGGGCCGGACCAACAGGGGTATAAAAGGCAGCCACATTGGGTCTCTGACTCTCTCGGGGGTGCACTGTGACCAGGGCAATAGCAGACTAGTTCAGAGGGCTCGTGGAGTTACGTACCGTTACCGTAGTTAGATCTTGTTAACCTTATCACTAGTATCAAAGTTAAAGTAAAGAACTCGTGTAAATATTGTTGTAGTTACTCAATAAATCTTTTATTACTACTGGACGAGTTTGAATCTTCTTCATCGAGATTCAGAATACCTCATCACAATAAAAGGATTGAGTAGCACATGTTACCTACCAGACAGGTAACAAAACATGGCAACAGGCGAGTGGCTTTAACAGAACTAGTTAGATTAAGGTTAGACAAAAAGAGAAGTCGAAGCACCTTCCAGATTTGCAATCTCAACCATCTTGAGGAAGGGAGCAGATGCATGGGAACTTCATGACCTCCAAGTCACTCACCATCCTGGCTTGGAAATATATCCCCATCCTTTTACTGTCACTGGGTCAAAATCTGGGAACTTCCTCTCTAACAGCACTCTGGGTGTGTCTACACCACGTAGAACCATAGAAAAGTTACAGCACAGAAGGAGGCCAATTGGCCCATCTTGTCCATGCCAGCCCAAGGATACCCAGGTGCCCTTTCTAACTCGCCTTCCTGCACCCAGTCCATAGCTGGTTCTAGAATTCTCCACCAAGGGAAACAATTTTATCCTGTCCACCCTATCTCTTCCTCATAATTTTGTACCTCAATTCAGTCATCCCTCAGCCTTCTTTTTTCGAAGGAAATTAACTCCAACCTCTCCTCGTAGCTACACTTTTTCAATCCTGGCAACATTCTTGTAAACATCCTCTGCAGTCTTTGCAGAGCAATAACGCCCTTCCTGTAGGAGCTGCACACAATACTCCAGCTGTGGCCTCACCAGTGTTTTATACAATTCCAACATTACATCCTTACTTTTATATTCTATATCTCTGCCAATGAAGCATTCTATATACTTTCACAACTTTGTCCACCTAAACTTTAGGGGCCTATGTACCTGTAAACTCAGATTGCTCACTTCATCTACTCTTCTTAGTATATTCTCATTTATTGTGTACTCCCTACAACTATTGTTTGACTTCCCTAAATGCTGACCTCACACTTCTCGGTGTTAAATTCCATCTGCCACTTTACCGCCCACTCCACCATCCCATCTGCCCATTTGGTGGGCAGCACAAGCGGATAGCACTGTGGCTTCACAGTGCCAGGGTCCCAGGTTCGATTCCCCACTGAGTCACCGTCTGTGCGGACTCTGCACGTTCTCCCCGTGTCTGCGTGGGTTTCCGCCGGGTGCTCCAGTTTCCTCCCACAGTCCAAAGATGTGCAGGTCAGATGGATTGGCCATGATAAATTGCCCTTAGTGACCAAAAAGGTTAGGAGGGGTTATTGGGTTACGGGGATAGGGTGGAAGTGAGGGCTTAAGTAGGTTGGTGCAGACTCGATGGGCTGAATGGCCTCCTTCTGCAGTGTATGATCTATGTTCTATATCTTTTTGGAGATTCTAGCTATTCTCTACACTGTCCACCACTCGGCTAATCTTTGTGTTGTCTGCAAATTTCCCAATTGTGCTCCCCACGTTAACATCCAAATCGTTAATATACAACAGTCAGGATCCCAACACCGAGTCCGATGGAACACCACTTGAAAAAAACTTACCAATTGCAAGGGCAGCCATTGACCGTTATCCTTTGTTTCCTGTGACTAAGCCAACATTTTATCCAGTTTGCCACATTGCCCTGTATCCCATGGGCTTTCACTTTCTTGACCAATCTGCCATGCAAGACCTTGCGAAATGCCTTGCAACGTACACCACATCCACTGCACTATCTTCATCAACCCTTCTTGCTCGAAGAATTCAATCAGATTAGTGAGGCAAGACCTTCCTTTAACAAATCCATGCTGACTATTGCTGCCTTTCCATGTGACAGTTGTTCCGATGAACTGCAGCGATTCATGAAGGCAGCTCACCCCCACCTTCTCAAGGGCAATTAGGGATGGGCAATAAATGCTGGCCTAACCAGCGAAGCCCGGATCCCGAGAAAGAATTTAAAACACTTATTAATTGAAATTGCCCAAACGTAATTATTGATCCAAGGGACCATTGTTGGACATACCCACACTTTTGCCTTTCTCAGGTTAACCAGGTTTGCCTATAGTTCAATGCAAGCACAGGAATGAGTTTTATTACAAATCAACACACTTTATTTTCCGTAAAGTAGAAAAAAACCCAATAGTACAGAATATACACAGATCGCAAATGGGATTTGGTAATATTTGACGAGGTACCAGAGAGTCGCCGATAATTTTACAGGTGGGGAGCTGTGGGACGGGAGATTGGCTTTGAATTAAAAAAACATGATCTTGCAGGATAAGAAATAAACTTTGTGATGTGTCTCTGGTTCCACCGCTGATCTGTGTCAGGTTATTGAATCTCCGTCATGTGAAGGCTGGGTACGACTGAGGAATTGGGGGAGGGATGTGGCCAATGGGGGTGGGAGGGGAAATCACTTTGTAGCTTCTGATAATCTAGTGATTCCTTTCAGGAATTCTCTGGTGTGGATTTTGAGCGAGAACAGGTCCGGGGACAGTTGTGAAGCTCACTGTGGTGGAATAGTCAGCCTGCATGCAGAGTTTAAACCTCAAGAGTCAGGATCGTCTACCAAGTTCAGGTAGCGGACAGAGGTGCCTGAGCTCTGCGACCACGAGCAGCATCATTACCGTCAGGGAGCAGTCACACGCGTGTACACATTGGACAGTGATCCAACCTATGGGATGGAGAGATGCTAAAAGCCACCAGGTATTCCTGTGAGGAAATTAGACTTGTCTTTGTTTTTGTCTTGTATTTTTCTTTCTAGGGTTTTCAAACTCTTCTCTCCCACTCTCCGTGCATTAGCCCTCTCCATCAGCAGACATCTTTCTTCAGTCTTAAGAGCAGCAAAGGTTCAGTGACCTGGGGCTGTTCCCTGAACGCAGCAGGACAGGTGCGCACAGGGTCCTGTTCTGCAGAGGAGATTCGCTGGTGGCCTCTCGGGGATTGTTTTGTACGGTGGTGGATTTATCAATGACCCCTCTGTAATGTTCTGAACAGAAGCAGAATTCACTCCCCCTCCCCCTGTACGGTGACCACAGTCCAGCCATTCCCAAACAGAGGGTTTGTATCACCACAAACTGGCCCATGCACACGCTTACCGTCAGTTCTGAGCTGCACCCAAACTTCATTCCAAAATCTACGGGAGTTTCCAGGCCGGCCTCTCCCCCCGGTCCTTTCACAGACTGAGCTTGATGCTTCCCAGGCACATTTGGATGGAATGACGGGAATCTGATGCCTGAAAGACTGTAAAATTTTGGAATTCCCGCCAGGAAGAATTGGGATTTTGTTTTTCCCACTCGGGATTCATGGCTTTCCTTTGGGATCAGGGTATACCCAGTGGGCCAGTTAACCGGGAGTTAATTTCCCCCCTCATCCCCGAGGGGGGAGATCTACGCCGGCAACATGAGTAGTTGGGGTGAAGCCTCTGCCAGCAGCCCCCACCCCTGCTCCGTCTCCAGGAGCCCAAGCACTCAGCAATGCCATAACAGTGAAAACAGGGTCACCAGTCTAACTTGTGCTAACTATGACAAAATAACCAACCACAAGTACATCGTGTTCTGCATTCTGTGATATACTAAACTATGGACTGTCACCATGGCAATCCGCCCCTTAAAGCTGGCATGGGTAAACCCCCATTCTATTGCTACAAAGCGAGACATGAAATGCTCCACTAGCAAGCGGCACCGAGGACAGACACTCGACGTCAGAGCTTCTCAAACGGGAAGAGATGCTTCTCTTGTCCTTTCTTCTGTCTCTGGCTCTTCAGTTTCTCCTTGGCGCCCGCCTCCTGCCTGTTCAAGGGCCATGAAGAGGTCAGGTCACTGACTGGGACCGAACCACTGCGGCGTTCCTGCTCCACAGAACAGCCCATTCCCCCCTCCTGACTCGAGCTCAGGGCAGCTTCATCCTGAACAAAAAACAGAATGCAAAATATGTAAACGGTTAGGGTTTAAAACAAGGGGGATAAAATAAAGAAGTATGTCTGAAGTCGAACATGCATCAAGTCTTAGTCCACATTGGAGCACTCTGCACAGTTCTGGGCTCCATATTATCAAAAGGATATCAAGCCGTTGGAGACGATGCAAATAAAAAGTGCAGCATTCCCTCAGTACTGACCCTCTGACAGTGCAGCATTCCCTCAGTATTGACCCTCTGACAGTGCAGCACTCTCTCAGTACTGACCCTCTGACAGTGCGGCACTCCCTCAGTACTGACCCTCTGACAGTGCAGCACTCCCTCAGTACTGACCCTCTGACAGTGCGGCACTCTCTCAGTACTAACCCTCTGACAGTGCGGCACTCCCTCAGTACTGACCCTCTGACAGTGCAGCACTCCCTCAGTACTGACCCTCTGACAGTGCGGCACTCCCTCAGTACTGACCCTCTGACAGTGCGGCACTCCCTCAGTACTGACCCTCTGACAGTGCGGCACTCCCTCAGTGCTGACCCTCTGACAGTGCGGCACTCCCTCAGTACTGACCCTCTGACAGTGCGGCACTCCCTCAGTACTGACCCTCTGACAGTGCAGCACTCCCTCAGTACTGGCCCTCTGACAGTGCAGCACTCCCTCAGTACTGACCCTCTGACAGTGCGGCACTCCCTCAGTACTGACCCTCTGACAGTGCGGCACTCCCTCAGTACTGACCCTCTGACAGTGCAAGACTCCCTAGGCACTGACCCTCTGACAGTGCAGCACTCCCTCGGCACTGACCCTCTGACAGTGCGGCACTCCCTCAGTACTGACCCTCTGACAGTGCGGCACTCCCTCAGTACTGACCCTCTGACAGTGCAAGACTCCCTAGGCACTGACCCTCTGACAGTGCAGCACTCCCTCGGCACTGACCCTCTGACAGTGCAGCACTCCCTCGGCACTGACCCTCTGACAGTGCAGCACCGTCTCAGTACTGACCCTCTGACAGTGCGGCTCTCCCTCAGTACTGACCCTCTGACAGTGCGGCACTCCCTCAGCACTGACCCTCTCACAGTGCAGCACTCCCTCGGCACTGACCCTCTGACAGTGCAGCACTCCCTCGGCACTGACCCTCTGACAGTGCAGCACTCCCTCGGCACTGACCCTCTGACAGTGCGGCACTCCCATGGTTACCCTGAATCTGGACACCTGCAATTCATGTACTTCAGAAGAGACAAATGAAGAACAATTATCCATGCTGATGAATGATAACCCGCGCTCTGAACAGTAAACTCAGAGGACGCAGCCAGGACTTGATCGGGTTAAATTCAGAACCAACCTGAGGAAGCAATATTCCAGTCAGAGTGTGGCCACTCTGCTGTGCAGGTAGAAAGTGAGGTGCAGGTGTTTACGGGAGGAATTTCAGAGCTTAGGACTCGGGTAATCGACTGCCAATGATGGAGAAATTCAAATTAGGAATGTCCAATAGGCCAGAATTAGAAAGCTCAGAAATCCCGGAGGATGTAGGTCTGGAGGAGAGTCAGGATTGAGGAGAACACATGCCATGGAGGGATTCCAAAACGCGGAGTAGTTTGAGAACTGATGTGTCGTAGGTGGAGTGCACTCAGGAAGAACAGAGCTTCACATCTATTCTTCACAACATGAAATGAAAATGAAAATCGCTTATTGTCACAAGTAGGTTTCAATGAAGTTACTGTGAAAAGCCCCTAGTCGCCACATTTCAGAGCCTGTTCGGGGAGGCTGGTACGGGAATTGAACCGTGCTGCTGGCCTGCCTTGGTCTGCTTTAAAAGCCAGCGATTTAGCCCAGTGTACTAAACCAGCCCCTAAACACTCACACCCAATTGGGATCTTCCTCAACTCATGTCTGACTCATTGATACAGAGTGATCAGTGTGATTAATCAATAACAGCATTTTCTGTGCACCATGGGACTGTCAGGATGGGAGAAAGGGGATTAGACAGACCGGGGTCCAGGAAGAAGGGTAAATAGTTTGCGGTGATTACCTTTCCGCCGTATCTTGCCTTCAACCTTTCCCTGATGAGAAGTCCTTTCACCAACAACTTCCAGTTTCCCATTACACGTTGCTCCCGTTTCTAAACAACAAAATCACGCCGCAGATTTCAGTCATAACAGGTTTCAAAGGTGATAGCTACTTGTTCTGGCACGTTTCAATCAACAAAGTGTGAGATGTCAGTGCGGGAGAGCAAATATTCACACTCCCCAAATCACAAAACAATTGGACATTGCATGAATAGGTACAGCACAGTGTTAGATACAGAGTAAAGTTTCCTCTACACTGTCCCCATCAAACACTCCCAGAACAGATAGAGCACGGGGTTAGATACAGAGTAAAGCTCCCTCTACACTGTCCCCATCAAACACTCCCAGAACAGATACAGCACGGGGTTAGATACAGAGTAAAGCTCCCTCTACACTGTTCCCATCACTTCCAGGACAGGTACAGCACGGGGTTAGATACAGAGTAAAGCTGCCTCTACACTGTCCCCATCAAACATTCCCAGGACAGGTACAGCACGGGGTTAGATACAGAGTAAAGCTCCCTCTTCACTGTCCCATCAAACACTCCCAGGACGGGTACAGCACGGAGTTAGATATAGAGCAGAACTCCCTCTACACTGTCCCCAGCAAACACTCCCAGGACAGGTACAGCACGGGGTTAGATACAGAGTAAAGCTCCCTCCACACTGCCCCCATCAAACACTCCCAGGACGGGTACAGCACGGAGTTAGATATAGAGCAGAACTCCCTCTACACTGTCCCCAGCAAACTCTCCCAGGATAGGTACAGCATGGGGTTAGATACAGAGTAAAGCTCCCTCCACACTGCCCCCATCAAACACTCCCAGGACAGGTACAGCACGGGGTTAGATACAGAGCAAAGGCATACATATGTATCAATGTTATTATTTTAATTTGCTGACCTGCAGTCTTTGAGTACATGACTGATTATGAGATATTGGATTACCGAACTCATCTCACTTCATACCCTTGCAACCCACCCCACAAGAGGCAGTACATTGGCACAGTGGTTAGCACTGCTGCCTCACAGCACCTGGGACCCAGATTCAATTCCGGGTGACTGTCTGTGCGGAGTCTGCACGCTCTCCCTATGTCTGCATGGGTTTCCTCCGGGTGCTCCAGTTTCCTCCTTCAGTCCAAAAATGTGCAAGTGAGGTGCATTGACCATGATAAACTGCCATTAGGGATATGCAGATTAGTTGGGTTCATGGGGATAGGGCGAGGGAGTGTGCCTTGGCAGGGTGCTCTTTCCGAGGGTTGGTACAGTCTCAAAGGGCCGAATGGCGCCTTCTGTACTGTTCGTGATTCTTGGATCAGTCATACTCCCCAAATCCCGAATACCAGCAGCTCCCACGACACCCACCCTGCTCCCTCCCAAATGTCTCACCTTTTGTTCTTTTCTTGCCATTTCTGCCTCTTCCTCCTCGCGGGCCGCCAGCAAAATCTCCACATACTCTTCACAGACAATGTACCCGTCAGTTCTGGTGGGGGAAAGGAGTCGGGGTGAGAAAAGGGAGACACAATTTGAGTACAAGACGGCATGGGTGGCACAGTGGTTAGCACTGCTGCCTCACAGCTCCAGGGTCCCAAGTTCGATTCTCGCTTGGATCACTGTCTGTGCGGAGTCTGCACCTTCTCCCCGTGTCTGCGTGGGTTTCCTATGGGTGCTCCCACAGTCCAAAGATGTGCAGGTTAGGTGGATTGGTCATGCTAAATTGCCCCTTAGTGTCCAGAAAGGTTAGGTGGGGTTACGGGGATAGGGCAGTTTCCAAGGGTGTGCTCTTTCCAAGGGCAGTTGCAGACTCGATGGGCTGAATGGCCTCCTTTTGTACTGTAAATTCTATGATTCTGAATTAGATTCCCCATTCCTGGTCATCTCACTTTCAAACGTTTCAGATATTTGCACAGAATCACATTAGAATTTACAGCACAGGAACAGGTCAGTCACCTCATCAGGTCTGTGCTGCCATTCCTCTGCACAAGAGCTACCTGTTACCAATCCCCCCCCCCCCCCCCCCCCCTTCATTACAGCCTATCGATATCTCCCCTGTTCCTCTCTCCCTTGTGTTTATCACGCTTCCCCGTTCAATCGATGATGAGCAGCCAAAGGCATAAATGTCTGACCTTCCCTTGTGACAAGGAGCCGTGTAATTATCACATCTGTCATGATTTGTCGTGAAATGCAAATGTTTCTAGGCTACAGAGAGAAACAGAGCTGCTGACGTTTCAAGTCCACATGTTCCTTCTACAGAACTGGATAAAGAATTTTCTCCTGAATTCCCGATTGGATTTGTTTGAGGTGATCTTATATTAATAGTGTCACATGGAATGTGGGTAATTGTTGCTCACTCCTAATGTATAGATGGGAGATTTACCTCAGTTTTATAACATAATCAATAGCTTTTATTATTCTAGTGTCCTTAATCCCAAATCACTACCTACTAGCGCAATCAGACAAAATTTGATCTTGAGGTCACTTAAAGCAAGGTGTGGGCAGCACAAGTGGCTAGCACTGTGGCTTCACAGCTCCAGGGTCCCAGGTTCGATTCCCCGCTGGGTCACCGTCTGTGCAGAGTCTGAACGTTCTCCCCGTGTCTGCCTGGGTTTCCTCCGGGTGCTCCGGTTTCCTCCCACAGTCCAAAGAGGTGCAGATTAGGTGGATTGGCCATGATAAATTGCCCTTAGTGACCAAAAAGGTTAAGAGGGGTTATTGGGTTACGGGGATAAGGTGGAAGTGAGGTTGGTGCAGACTCGATGGGCCAAATGGCCTCCTTTTGCATTGTATGTTCTATGTATCTATGTATGAATTGACCATAAGCTCAGACAAAGAGGTGGTTTTGAGGAGCATCTTAATGGAGGAAAGAAATAGAGAGGTGGAGGGGCTTGGGGGCGGGCAGGAAGGGGAGAATTCCAGAGCTTCGGCTCCAGGAAGCACGGCCACCATTTGCGGAGTGAAGGAAATGATGTTGGAGGGGCGCAGAGGTTTCGGAGGGCTGTGAGGCTGAAGAAGGTGACAGGACTATGGACGGTTTCACAGTAAGTTTGTAGATGTTGTGCTAGCGAATGGCAATATACCACCTACATGGGGTGCGAATGGCCCGAGTGGAAGTCAAATCCGATCACGGCTCCTGCACAGTCAATGTTCAGTTTTCGGGCCACTCGGTTGATGTTGGACTCCCTCAGATGCTTGCAGCCCACGGGAAGCATACAGGGTTTGAAGAGATAGACGTTTCCAAAATCATTCCGGGGGACCTTAAAGATGACAGTAATGAAGTGAGAATCACCAGCTCCATTTAACCAAAGTCTTTTTTAACAAAGCTTTTCACCCCCCGCAACACTGCCCCTCGACCCCACTCGCAAAGGTGTGGCAACTAGAAGACAGATAGTGGTAGGTTCAGGCCCCACTCGGAAGAACATGAGCGCAGAATCTAGGATGACACTCCTCCCTGTGCTGTACTGAGGGAGTGCCGCACTGTCAGAGGGTCAGTACTGAGGGAGTGCCGGACTGTCAGAGGGTCAGTACTGAGGGAGTGCTGCACTGTCAGAGGATCAGTACTGAGGGAGTGCTGCACTGTCAGAGGATCAGTACTGAGGGAGTGCCGCACTGTCAGAGGGTCAGTACTGAGGGAGATCGTCATGAGGGAGTGCTGCACTGTCAGAGGGTCAGTACTGAGGGAGCGCTGCACTGTCAGAGGATCAGTACTGAGGGAGTGCTGCACTGTCAGAGGGTCAGTACTGAGGGAGTGCTGCACTGTCAGAGGGTCAGTACTGAGGGAGTGCCGCACTGTCAGAGGGTCAGTACTGAGGGAGTGCCGCACTGTCAGAGGGGGGACTGCTTTAGCACAGGGCTAAATAGCTGGCTTTTAAAGCAGACCAAGGCAGGCCAGCAGCATGGTTCAATTCCCATACCAGCCTCCCCAAACAAGCGCCAGAATGTGGCGACTAGGGCTTTTCACAGTACTTTGATTTGAAGCCTACTTGTGACAATAAGTGATTTTCGTTTCATTTTCAGAGGGTCAGTACTAAGGGAGTGCCGCTCTGTCAGAGGGTCAGTACTAAGGGAGTGCTGCACTTACTTCTGTTGTGGACAAAGTCTTGGAAAGGTTTATAAGAGATAGGATTTATAATCATCTAGAAAGGAATTTGATTAGGGATAGTCAACACGGTTCTGTGAAGGGTAGTTTGTGCCTCACAAACCTTGAGTTCTTTGAGAAGGTGACCAAACAGGTAGACGAGGGTAAAGCAGTTGATGTGGTGTATATGGATTTCAGTAAAGCGTTTGATAAGGTTCCCCACGGTAGGCTATTGCAGAAAATACGGAGGCATGGGATTCAGGGTGATTTAGCAGTTTGGATCAGAAATTGGCTAGCTGGAAGAAGACGAAGGATGGTGGTTGATGGGAAATGTTCAGACTGGAGTCCAGTTACTAGTGGTGCACCACAAGGATCTGTTTTGGGGGCCACTGCTGTTTGTCATTTTTATAAATGACCTGGAGGAGGGCGCAGAAGGATGGGTGAGTAAATTTGCAGATGACACTAAAGTCGGTGGAGTTGTGGACAGTGCAGAAGGATGTTGCAGGTTACAGAGGGACATAGATCAGCTGCAGAGCTGGGCTGAGAGGTGGCAAATGGAGTTTAATGCAGAAAAGTGTGAGGTGATTCATTTTGGAAGGAGTAACAGGAAGACAGAATACTGGGCTAATGGTAAGATTCTTGGTAGTGTGGATGAGCAGAGAGATCTCGGTGTCCATGTACATAGATCCCTGAAAGTTTTCACCTAGGTTGATAGGGTTGTTAAGAAGGCGTACGGTGTATTAGCTTTTATTGGTAGAGGGATTGAGTTTCGGAGCCATGAGATCATGTTGCAACTGTACAAAACTCTGGTGCGGCCGCATTTGGAGTATTGCGTGCAGTTCTGGTCGCCGCATTATAGGAAGGATGTGGAAGCATTGGAAAGGGTGCAGAGGAGATTTACCAGGACGTTGCCTGGCATGGAGGGAAGATCTTATGAGGAAAGGTTGAGGGACTTAAGGCTATGTTCGTTAGAGAGAAGAAGGTTAAGAGGTGACTTAATTGAGGCATACAAAATGATTAGAGGATTAGATGGGGTGGACAGTGAGAGCCTTTTTCCTCGGATGGTGATGGCTAGCACGAGGGGACATATCTTTAAATTGAGGGGAGATAGATATTGGACAGATGTCAGAGGTAGGTTCTTTATTCAGAGAGTAATAAGGGCGTGGAATGCCCTGCCTGCAACAGTAGTGGACTCGCCGACATTAAGGGCATTTAAATGGTCATTGGATAAACATATGGATGATAAGGGAATAGTGTAGATGGGCTTTAGAGTGTTTCACAGGTCGGCACAAAATCGAGAGCCGAAGGGCCTGTACTGCGCTGTAATGTTCTATGTCAGAGGGTCAGTACTGAGGCAAAACTCCACTGTCAGAGGGTCAGTATTGAGGGAGTGCTGCAGTGTCAGAGGGTCAGTACTGAGGGAGTGCTGCACTGTCAGAGGGTCGGTACTGAGGGAGTGCCGCACTGTCAAATGGTCAGTGCTGAGGGAGTGCTGCACTGTCAGAGGGTCAGTACTGAGGGAGCGCTGCACTGTCAGAGGGTCAGTACTGAGGGTGTGCTGCACTGTCAGAGGGTCAGTACTGAGGGAGTGCAGCACTGTCAGAGGGTCAGTACTGAGGGAGTGCCGCACTGTCAGAGGGTCAGTACTGAGGGAGTGCAACACTGTCAGTATGGCCATCTCTCAGACCAGACTGCAACCCAAGATTCTGTTGAAGTTGATAAGGATGTTGATGGTTACGGAGCCTCGGCACATGGATGGAGTTGAGGCTTAGAGCAAAGATTTGCATTGAACAGTAGAACAAGCTTGAGACTAAATGGCCACTCAGGGATGTATGAAATCAGGGATGCAAATCCCAACTCCTCCTCCCGTCCAAAACGCATCTGAATGGTATCCACACCTTCCCGTTGATGGCGCGTGGAGGGGAATAGACCTCTGTCTGCCAGTGCCCATACAGTCCCAGGTCATCCTTATCTCTATCTTCCAAACTGGCCTGTCGTGCTCGGCGTGCTTGGTTAGATTGGCTTTTCACCATCTGGCAAAAGGGGAGAAAAATATATTGTTTATTAGCTGCTGTTTGCCCTACAACATCAACAATTTACACTTTTATAGAGCTTTGAACATTGTAAAGATCCCCAAAGTGCGTACCTCTAAGCAAACACACTGAGACACAAAAGGAGATGTCAGGAACGGTGACTAGAATCTTGATCAAAGAGATAATTATTAAAGAGCAAGTAGAATGGGAGGAGAAGGAGAAAGTGGAGGAGGAGAAAGAGGAGGAGGAGGAGAAAATGATACAAAGATCTGGAGAGGGACAGGTAGTATTGAGGAAGCAAGGGGGCTGCTGAAGGACTTGAACAAGCTAGGAGAGTGGGCAATGAAGTGGCAGATGAAATACAATGTGGAAATGTGCGAGGTTATGCACTTCGGAAGGAGGAATCTAGGCATAGACTATTTTCTAAATGGGGAAATGCTTCGGAAAGCAGAAGCACAAAGCGACTTGGGAGTCCTTGTTCTCGATTCTCTTCAGGTTAACGTGCAGGTTCAGTCGGCAGTTAAGAAGGCAAATGCAATGTTAGCATTCATGTTGAGAGGGCTAGAATACAAAATCAGGGATGTACTTCTGAGGCTGTATAAGGCTCTGGTCAGACCCCATTTGGAGTATTGTGAGCAGTTTTGGGCCCCGTATCTAAGGAAGGATGTGCTGGCCTTGGAAAGGGTCCAGAGGAGGTTCACAAGAATGATTCCTGGAATGAAGAACTTGTCGTATGAGGAATGGTTGAGGACTCTGGGTCTGTACTCATTGGAGTTTAGAAGGATGAAGGGGAATATTATTGAAACATACAGGATACTGCGAGGCCTGGATGGAGTGGACATGGAGAGGATGTTTCCACTGAAGAGGTAGAATTCTGAACGGATTACAGAAGATAATAAATGGATGCCGCCTGATATAAAATGGACTCTGTCAACTTTCTTGACCCTATGTTATTATCAGTGTCTGCTGCTGAAGTAGTAAAGCTTTGTGCAAAATAACTGATCCACAACCAGATGCATCCAGAGAGACAATGAGCCGTTGGCAACCTTTGCCCAATATTTGTATTTTTAGCTACTTGTAACTGACAAAGGGGCCCCAAATTAAGGAACTAGCAAGGAATGTGGAAGGACATGTTCAACGTGGCTGGACTATTGACCCCATGACTTTATGTAACTGTTATCTATGGATAGCAACAAGCTTTTTCCAAGATTGGGGGTGTCAATTACAAGGGATCACGATTTCAAGGTGAGAGGGGGAAAGTTTAAGGGAGATGTGCGTGGAAAGTTTTTTACGCAGAGGGTGGTGGGTGCCTGGAACGCTTTGCCAGCGGAGGTGGTAGGGGCGGGCACGATAGCATCATTTAAGATGCATCTAGACAGGTATATGAACGGGCGGGGAACAGAGGGAAGTAGACCTTGGAAAATAGGAGACAGGTTTAGATAAAGGATCTGGATCGGCGCAGGCTGGGAGGGCCGAAGGGGCTGTTCCTGTGCTGGAATTTTCTTTGTTCTTTGATCTTCTTTGTAATGAATTGATCGGGTAAGGCAAACTGCAATTAGAGGCTATAGGAGCTAACTTGTAGCCATTTATGGCATTGAAGATGCATGTTATGAACTGTGACGCAAACAGAATTGATTGGGTATATGTAAATGCGAATGCAAACTAATTCCGCTTTCCTTCTGTATATTAACCCAGTGCGACCTCAGCTCAGGCGAGAAAAGGTGCTGCACAGACCGAGGGGGTCAAAGGCCTTTTCTCCCAGAGCTCTGAAAATTGATAAATTTCTTCTTTACTTACTCAAAGGTCTATTCATGTATATTTTCACCTACACCACTTGTAGGAAAAACTAGAAGCAGAGGACACAATCTAAGACTAAAGGGATGATCCTTTAAAACAGAGACGAGGAGGAATTTCTTCAGCCAGAGGGTGGTGAATCTGTGGAACTCTTTGCCGCAGAAGGCTGTGGAGGCCAAATCACTGAGTGTCTTTGAGACAGGGATAGATAGGTTCTTGATTAATAAGGGGATCAGGGGTTATGGGGAGAAGGCAGGAGAATGGGGATGAGAAAAATATCAGCCATGATTGAATGGAGGAGCAGACTCGATGGGCCGAGTGGCCTAATTCTGCTCCTGGGTCTTATGGTCTTATAGGAGGAGAAAGAGGAGGAGGAGGAGGAAGAGGGGAGGAGGAGGAAGAGGGGAGGAGGAGGAAGAGGGGAGGAGGAAGAGGGGAGGAGGAAGAGGGGAAAAGAGAGAGTAAGAACGATGAGGGGGTTACAGAGTTTGGGACCTAGGTGCTGAAGGCACAACGGGCAATCGCGCAGCGGGCAGCACGGTAGCATTGTGGTTAACACAATTGCTTCACAGCTCCAGGGTCACAGGTTCGATTCCCGGCTTGGGTCACTGTCTGTGCGGAGTCTGCACGTTCTCCCCGTGTCTGCGTGGGTTTCCTCCGGGTGCTCTGGTTTCCTCCCACAGTACAAAGACGTGCAGGTTTGGTGGACTGGCCATGATAAATTGCCCTTAGTGTTGGGTGTGGTTATTGGGTTATGGGGATACGGTGGAGGGGTGGACCTGGGTAGGGTGCTCTTTCCAAGAGCCGGTGCAGACGCGATGGGCCGAATGGCCTCCTGCACTGTAAATTCTATGAGATTAAACTGGGAATGCTCGAGAGGCCAGAATTAGAGGAGCGCAGAGGTGTTGGAGGTTGACCATATAGAGCAAGGGAGGGGAAAGGCCATGAGGAGCACTTATAAAACAAACTGCTTAGGTTGCTGAGCACAATAGTATAGGGGTCAAATCGAGAGAACTGAGAACTACATTACCTTACAGGGAACCTCTCCATCTCTCACCACACGGGCTTCCTTCATCCATGTGTCCTTGGAATGAAGTGTGCGTACGCACTCTCTGAAATATTAAGCAGCAATGAGTGAGAAGATAAAAGTGTGTTTGTGTATGTTTGTATGACACTTGTGCACATAGAATTCATAGAATACCTACACTGCAGAAGGAGGCCATTCGGCCGATCAAGTCTGCACCAACCCTCTGGAAGAGCACTCTACGTAGGCCCACTCCCCCACCCTATTCCCGTAACCCAGCACATTGATCATGGTCAATCCACCTAACCTGCACATCTTTGGACTGTGGGAGGAAACCAGAGCACCCGGAGGAAACCCACACAGACCCGGGGAGAACGTGCAGACTCCACACAGACACTCAAGGCCGGAATCGAACCGGATCACTGGCGCTGTGAGGCAGCAGCGTTAACCACTATGTCACCTCTGTGACTGTGTGTATTGTTATCAACCACAAAAATCAACAGAACAATAGTTCAGGTGAAACAGTGACTGAAAAAAAGTCACTTGGCTAACAAACGTACTGCCCGGTATTGGATAGGGAGAACTGTTCGACCAGAGGGGTCCCAGGCTCCTCCTCGATGCACCAGGGCAAGGTTAGGGAAGAGAAAAAAAATAATCAGCCATTGGTTTTTGGCCTGTATCCAATCACCTCAGCGTGAAGAGACTGCACGGTGGCACAATGGTTAACACTGCTGCCTCACAATGCCAGGGGTCCAGGTTCAATTCCGGCCTTGGGTCACTGTCTGTGTGGAGTTTGCACTTTCTCCCCGTGTCTGCGTGGATTTCCTCCCACAGTCCTAAGATGTGGTGGTTAGGTGGGGTTAGGGCCTAGGTAGGGTGCTCTTTCAGAGGGTCGGTGCAGACTCGATGGGGCGAATGGCCTCCCACAGCACAGTAGTGGTTTGATGGTTCGAAGAGACAGGGAGAGAGAAACAGAGAGTGAAACAAAGAGGATTGGAGACACAGATAGAGACTAAGGGACGGGATTCGAAAGCGAGAGAGAGAGAGAGAGAGAGGCAGAATCAAATGAGATATAGTAACAGACAGAAGGGAGAGAATTAGAGAAAGAGATAGAGATGGAGAAAGAGTTGAAGGGAGAAACAGAGACAGAGAGAGAGGGAAAGAGAGATAGTTTGTGTGTGAGGTGAGTGCAGTGAGTCTGTGTTGATGAAAACAGAAAGGGGTTAGCTGTGGCCTAAAATGTTGAAAAGCCCGTCAGCATGAAGTGACGAGGCTCATGCAAGAAGAGCAGTTGTTTGGGTGAACTATCAGAGAGAAACAACTCTCTACTGGCAAGGGTCTACACTGTCACGAGAGTCAATGAGATGGGGTGTTGATCGTGAATTTCACTGGTTTTGAGATGAAGGGCGTATCTTATGAAGAAAGATCGAACAGGTTGGGCCAGAGCAACAGGAGGTTAGAAGAGTGAGAGGTGATCTTATTGAAACATTGAAGGTCTTGATCGGGTCAGCTGGCAAACGTCCTTACCTTGAATAGACGGCCTCTGTTCTGCAGTATCCCAGGATAGTCGCTGTCGGAGGATGCAGGGTCTCGTACTTCAACAGATGTCTCTTCAGTACGTAGAGAGGGTGGTTTTTATACTCGGCCACAGAAGTGGGCAATGGTTGATCAAGCAACTTGGATTGCAACTGTGAAATACAAGAGAAAGACTACAATATATCAGAACACAGAAACAGGCCATGCACCCGGACTGGGCCATGTCAGTGTTTGTGCTGTGCCTGGACCGCCTTCCACTTTACATCATCGTGCCCCAACCTTCTATTCATGTTTATCCAACTTCCCCCTTAAA
The DNA here is from genome assembly GCF_902713615.1 of Scyliorhinus canicula. Lineage (NCBI taxonomy): Eukaryota > Metazoa > Chordata > Chondrichthyes > Carcharhiniformes > Scyliorhinidae > Scyliorhinus > Scyliorhinus canicula. Next base: position 3,764,591 of record NC_052156.1, read on the forward strand.
TATCTACTAATCTCAACCACTCCCATATTCTCCCCACTCTTTGGGGTAAAGACGTTTCTCCTGAATTCCCAGTTGGATATATTAGTGGTTATTTTAAATTGATGACCCCCAGTTTCAGAATCACACAATGGGAGAATGCTTAAACTGGTCTAAATTCCTGGTCTGTTACTTCTATTCTTTCACGGAATGTGGACATCGCTGACAAGACCAGTATTTATTGCCCATCCCTAATTGCCCTTGATAAGGTGGTGGTGAGCTGCCTTTGGGGGGGGCAGCACGGTAGCACAAGTGGATAGCACTGTGGCTTCACTGTGCCAGGGTCCCAGGTTCGATTCCCCGCTGGGTCACTGTCTGTGCGGAGTCTGCACGTTCTCCCCATGTCTGCGTGGGTTTCCTCCGGGTGCTCCGGTTTCCTCCCACAGTCCAAAGATGTGCAGGTTAGGTGGATTGGCCAGGGTAAATTGCCCTTGGTGGCCAAAAAGGTTAGGAGGGGTTATTGGGTTACGGGGACAGAGTCGAAGTGAGGGTTAAGTGGGTCGGTTCCGACTCGATGGGCCAAATGGCCTCCTTCTGCACTGTATGTTCTATGTTCTTGAACCGCTGCAGTCCCTGAGGTGTAGGTACCCCCACTGTGCTGTTAGGAAGGGAGTTTCAGGATTCTGACCAGTGACAGTGAAGGAACGGCCAATATATTTCCAAGTCAAGCTGGTGGGTGATTTGCCGAGGAACCTCCAGGTGGTGGGTTCCCAGGTGTCTGCTGCTCTTGTCCTTCTAGATGGTAGTTGTCATGGGTTCTGGAATGTGCCATTGAAGGAACCTTGGTGAGTTACTGCAGTGCATCTTGTAGATAGTACACACGGCTGCCACGGTGTGTCGGTGGTGGAGGGAGTGAATGTTTGTGGAAAGGGGAGCAATCAAACTGGCTGCTTTGTCCTGGATGGTGTTGAGCTTCTTGAGTGTTGTTAGAGCTGCAATCATCAAGGCAAGTGGAGAGTATTCCATCACACTCCTGACTTGCCGATGTTGGATGGAATATATTGCATTTCTCTTGTACTAAACACCAACATTCCATTGCCTTCCTAATCCCTTGCTGTACCTACAGGCTAACCTTTTGTGATTCATGTACTAGGACACCCAGATCCCTCTGTATCTCATGAGTTCTGAACCTCTCCATTTAAAATGGTATATTGCTTTTCTAATCTTCCTATCAAATTGAACAAGTTCACATTTTCCCCATGTTATATATCGGCCAAATTTCTGCCCACCACTTAACCTGCCTATAGCTCTTTGTAGACTCTCGTCTTCCTCTCGATAATTTACTTTCCAACCTATCTTGGTGTCAACAGCAAATTTAGCAACCATACAGTCTGTCCTTTCATCTATATCATGGATGCAGCCTGTAAATAGTTGAGGCCCCAGCACTGTTCCCTGTGGGACTCCACTAGTTGGTTTGCCAACCCGAGATCAATTATCCCTATTCTCTGATTTCTGTTAGCTAACCAATCCTTTATCCATGTTAATATGTCTCCACCCTCCCCCTCTACACAATGAGCTCTTATCTTGTATAGTAACCTTTGATGTGGCACCTTATCAAATGCCTTCTGGAAATCCAAGTACAGTACATCTACAGGTCCTCCTTCATCCACCTTGCCTGTACTTCTTCAATAACTCTAAGAATTAGTGAAATACGGTTTTCCTTTCACATAGCCATATTGACTCTGCCTGATCCCATTATGATTTTCTAAATATCCTGCTATAACTGCCTTAATAATAGGGTTCAGCAAGTTCCCTGTGACAGATGTTAGACTAATTGGCCTATTGTTCCCTGCTTCCTGTCTCCCTCCTTGCTTGAATGAAGGTGCTGTGTTCGAATGGACCACTAAGATGGTGCAAGGTGGAATAGATGGACCATGATGCTTTATAATTTAGCAGTTAGGATTGGATAGGGGTGAGAGATGATTTGCCTGGAATCTTCATATTTCATAGAATTATTCATAGAATTTATAGTGGAAGCCATTCGGCCCATCAAGTCTGCACCGGCCCTTGGAAAGAGCACCTTACTTCAGCCCACATCTCCACCTTATCCCCGTATTCCAGTAACCCCACCTAACCTTTTTGGACACTAAGGGGCAATTTAGCGTAGCCAATCCACCTAACCTGCACATCTTTGGACTGTGGGAGGAAACCGGAGCACCCGGAGGAAACCCACGCAGACACGGGGAGAACGTGCAGACTCCGCACAGATAGTGACCCAAGCTGGGAATCGAACCTGGGAACCCTGGAGTTGTGAAGCTGCAATGCTAACCACTGTGCTACCGTGCTGCCCTTTACTGCTGTAAAGGATCTTCACCTGGATGCAAGGTAAAATGAGGACTCTACCTGATTGAAATCATCACAGAATCATTAGTAAAATACAGGAGAACATTCAGCCCCCCAAATCTGTGCCAGAAGTTCTTGCTTCAGAAAACCTGGCAGCTCTTTTGGTGTAAGTTTGTGTTCATGTTTGAGCAGTTTTGTATATTGCTTCCTGTCTCGTCTGGAACTAAGCAACTGGAAATAGGAAGGCCATGCAAGTGGCATCCATGCAAGTCTGCCTTCTACACTTGCTGAGATGCTGAGTGTTGTAAGTAAACTAATCTCAACAGCACAGAACTGCATTTAAAAAGACATCAAAAGCAAATGTTTTGCCACTGGCATATCAGGGTGGCTTCTCAGCATATACTGGTCCAAAGTAAATACCACCTACCTCCAGGTCTTCCTCTTTCTGACGTTCTGTACAGTTGCTTTTGTACACTGCCAGAGTTTTATCCCACCATCCGGGGTCAACACGTTGTTTCCTCGTTCTGGTCATCCAAGCCACGTCATACCTCTGGGTGACGTCTCGCACACAACTCTCATTGTCAAAACTGATGATGTAGGAGAGCGGTTTGGAAGCGTGTTTGGCACAGAGTTCTGGGTGACTCAAAGTGTTGCGAACACAGTCGACTGCGACCCATTTCTTCTCAGCCTCTGCGTAAACCTCAATCCACTGGTCTGAACCCTTCGAATTCGGAGACACCTCGCTAACCAACCTCGTTCTTTCACGTCTGGTGTTGGCTTTGGTCTTGTTGCATTTTGAGGACCTTCTCTTACTGGGATTGATTTTCCCTGGATCACTTTCAAAGTCATCCTCACTGTCCTTCTCACTCTTTGGTGTGCTGAAGATTATGCCCTTGTTATTTCCTTGGTCAGTCGGTCTTCCTTGGGGAGTATTTGTTTGTGAAAATACTCTCTTTCTCCAAGAGGCACTCCTATTATCCCCATCCGAGTAATTGCTGGAACCCGAACTATCAAGGACTTCGAAGTCAGAATCGCTGTCATCATCGTCCTCAGAGGTCTCCTCCTTATAAGAAACTTTCGAAGCTACTCTCCGTCGCCGATCGTTCTTTGGCCTTGGGGACCCAGGTCTTTTGGATACCAGACACTCTTCATCCTCAAAACCAGATTCAGCAGAAGCTCCTTCAACCTTTTTAAGTCTTCCTCTATTATATCCTCTTCTATTCACATGTTCAACCTGCTTCCTTTTGGGTACCGGCTGTGGCTTCTCTTCCCCTGCAGTTAGAGTCTTCATTGAACCATCCTGTCCTCCCTCCAGTTTAACCTCCATGTCACCTTTGGTTCCACTCTGGGACGCAGGTTCAGGTTTTGCATCCAGTGCTGGAATCCGGGTTTGCTGAAGAAGATCAGTGGATTTACTGCCCCTCGGGTTCTTCAAAAGAAAACAAAAAGCCAGTTTTAGAGCTGGGACCAAGTTCAGATGCACATTTCACAACTCAAAGCTCGTGGGGTCAAGACCCATCATGGGCACAAATCGACTTCAACAACTTTAAACCTTTTTTTCTCCTGTTTTCTCTTTGACTTTGTTAGTGATGGAGGATGGCTACAGCAGAGACATCGGGGGAGATGCCGACTGGTGTGGAGGGTGCGTTCCCCATCGGTACACCACCAGTGTGTGGTCCACATACATGGGGTGTCCCCCAGAGTTCTCTCTCGGCCTCCTGTGTGCGTGGGCATGCAGCAGTCAGGTGTGGGCCACTCAGGAACCAAACAGATCGTGCACAAGCAATGCTCTCTTTAAAATGTGCACATAGACATTAGAAGGAACAGCGGTCTCCCAGCCCCATTTCTCTGTCACATTCGCATGCCATCTCTTCGCCTGATTCCTGCTTATCCCTCATGCAGTTATATTACTGCAATGTCACTATCTCCCCTCCAGCCTTTCCCAGTTCTGATGAAAAGTCACTCAGCTGAAACGTTCACTGTTTCCCTCTCCACAGATGATGTCTGAATATTTCCACCTGTTTCTGGTTTTGGAGCTGAATTTAGATTTTATAGTAAAAATTGAGACTTCATTTACGAAATGGTTGCTGCTGCAGATTTTTGATAAATGGTTAAGGACAAGGACACGCCCGCTGCCAGGAAAAAAGGAAATAGTTTCAACCGCAACAGAAGTTCTTTCAAATTTCTGCAATTAATCCAAATGGAGCAAACTATCTCCGGGAAAGAGAAAAATATGAGGAGCCAAAAGTGTCAGCTTAGTGAGAATCACATCCAACTCAGTGAGATGGCTGGAGGCTCTTGTCCCACGAAAGAGTCTTTGGCAGAAAATCCAGAGAGAGATCAGTGCAGTACTGAGGGAGTGCCACACTGTCAGAGGGTCAGTACTGTGGGAGTGCCGCACTGTCAGAGGGTCAGTACTGAGGGAGTGCTGCACTGTCAGAGGGTCAGTACTGAGGGAGTGCTGCACTGTCAGAGAGTCAGTACTGAGGGAGTGCCGCACTGTCAGAGGGTCAGTACTGAGGGAGTGCTGCACTGTCAGAGGGTCAGTACTGAGGGAGTGCTGCACTGTCGGAGGGTCAGTACTGAGGGAGTGCCGCACTGTCAGAGGGTCAGTACTGAGGGAGTGCTGCACTGTCAGAGGGTCAGTACTGAGGGAGTGCAGCACTGTCAGAGGGTCAGTACTGAGGGAGGGCCGCACTGTCAGAGGATCAGTACTGAGGGAGTGCTGCACTGTCAGAGGGTCAGTACTGAGGGAGTGCCGCACTGTCAGAGGGTCAGTACTGAGGGAGTGCCGCACTGTCAGAGGGTCAGTACTGAGGGAGTGCTGCACTGTCAGAGGGTCAGTACTGAGGGAGTGCCACACTGTCAGAGGGTCAGTACTGAGGGAGTGCCGCACTGTCAGAGGGTCAGTACTGAGGGAGTGCCGCACTGTCAGAGGGTCAGTACTGAGGGAGTGCTGCACTGTCAGAGGGTCAGTACTGAGGGAGTGCTGCACTGTCAGAGGGTCAGTACTGAGGGAGTGCCACACTGTCAGAGGGTCAGTACTGAGGGAGTGCTGCACTGTCAGAGGGTCAGTGCTGAGGGAGTGCTGCACTGTCAGAGGGTCAGTACTGAGTGAGTGCTGCACTGTCAGAGGGTCAGTACTGAGGGAGTGCCGCACTGTCAGAGGGTCAGTACTGAGGGAGTACCGCGCTGTCAGAGGGTCAGTACTGAGGGAGTGCTGCACTGTCAGAGGGTCAGTACTGAGGGAGTGCCGCACTGTCAGAGGGTCAGTACTGAGGGAGTGCCGCACTGTCAGAGGGTCAGTACTGAGGGAGTGCTGCACTGTCAGAGGGCCAGTACTGAGGGAGTGCTGCACTATCAGAGGGTCAGTACTGAGGGAGTGCCGCACTGTCAGAGGGTCAGTACGGAGGAGGTGCGGCACTGTACTGTCAGAGGGTCAGTACTGAGGAGGTGCTGCGCTGTCAGAGGGTCAGTACTGAGGGAGAGCTGCACTGTTAGAGGATCAGTACTGAGGGAGTGCCGCACTGTCAGAGGGTCAGTACTGAGGGAGAGCCGCACTGTCAGAGGGTCAGTACTGAGGGAGTGCTGCACTGTCAGAGGGTTAGTACTGAGGGAGTGCGGCACTGTCAGGGGGTCAGTACGGAGGAGGTGCTGCACTGTCAGAGGGTCAATACTGAGGGAGTGCTGCACTGTCAGAGGGACAGTACTGAGGGAGTGTTGCACTGTCAAAGAGTCAGTACTGAGAGAGTGCCGCACTGTCAGAGGGTCAGTACTGAAGGAGTGCCGCACTGTCAGAGGGTCAGTACTGAGGGAGCACCGCACTGTCAGAGGGTCAGTACTGAGGGAGTGCGGCACTGTCAGAGGGTCAGTACTGAAGATGTGCTGCACTGTCAGAGCATCAGTACTGAGGAGGTGCTGCACTGTCAGAGGGTCAGTACTGAGGGAGTGATGCACTGTCAGAGGGTCAGTACTGAAGGAGTGCCGCACTGTCAGAGGGTCAGTACAGAGGAGGTGCTGCACTGTCAGAGGGTCAGTACTGGGGGAGTGCTGCACTGTCAGAGGGTCAGTACTGAAGGAGTGCCGCACTGTCAGAGGGTCAGTACTGAGGGAGCACCGCACTGTCAGAGGGTCAGTACTGAGGGAGTGCGGCACTGTCAGAGGGTCAGTACTGAAGATGTGCTGCACTGTCAGAGCATCAGTACTGAGGAGGTGCTGCACTGTCAGAGGGTCAGTACTGAGGGAGTGATGCACTGTCAGAGGGTCAGTACTGAAGGAGTGCCGCACTGTCAGAGGGTCAGTACAGAGGAGGTGCTGCACTGTCAGAGGGTCAGTACTGGGGGAGTGCTGCACTGTCAGAGGGTCAGTACTGAGGGAGCACCGCACTGTCGGAGGGTCAGTACTGAGGGGGTGCCGCACTGTCAGAGGGTCAGTACTGAGGGAGTGCCGCCATGCCACAGGGTCAGTACTGAGGGAGTGCCGCACTGCCAGTGAGTCAGTCCTGAGGGAGTGCCGCACTTTCAGAGGGTCAGCCCTGAGGGAGTGCCGCACTGCCAGAGGGTCAGTCCTGAGGGAGTGCCGCACTGTCAGAGGGTCAGTACTGAGGGAGAGATGCACTGTCGGAGGGTCAGTACTGAGGGAGTGAAGCACTTTCGGAGGGTCAGTACTGAGGGAGTGCCGCACCGTCAGAGGGTCAGTACTGAGGGAGTGCTGCACTGTCAGAGGG
>NC_052156.1:3772135-3829548 GCF_902713615.1 Scyliorhinus canicula
GCGGGGAGCGAGGGAGGAGCGGGGAGCGAGGGAGAGGAGCGGAGGGGGAGGGGGGGGGGGGGGGGGGGGGGAGGGGGAGGGGCGAGGGAGTGGAGCGGGGCGAGGGAGTGGAGCGGGAGCGAGGAGAGGAGCGGGGAGCGAGGAGAGGAGCGAGGGAGGAAGGACGGGCGAGGGAGAGGAGCGGGAGCGAGGGAGAGGAGCGGGGAGCGGGAGAAGAGCGGGGAGCGAGGGAGAGGAGCGGGGAGCGGGAGAGGAGCGGGAGCGGGGAGGAGCGGGGAGCGAGGGAGAGGCGGGGAGCGAGGGAGAGGAGCGGGGAGCGAGGGAGAGGAGCGGGGAGCGAGGGAGAGGAGCGGGGAGCGAGGGAGAGGGAGGAGAGAGACTCGGTTTCCTTTTTCTTGGTGTCTGAATGGCTATCTCGGTTGTGTTTCTCTTGCCCTGTTCTAAGTCAAAGTAAAACATTGACTTTCAAAATTATTTTTGGCACAGACTTTTAAACATGATTCTTTTATCCGATGTAGGCATCGCTGGCAGGGCCAACATTTGCTGCCCATCCCTATTTGCTGCAGTCTCTCCTTCACGGTGGGCCACTTGGTCACTTCAGAGGATGGCTACAAGTCACCCACATTGCTGTGGGTCTGGAGTCACATGTAGGCCAGACCGGGTAAGGACGGCAGATTTCCTTCCCTGAAGGACATTAGTGACCCAGATGTCTTTCTGGGAAACTCAATGGTCACCATTACGGAGATCAATTCTCAATTGATTAATGAATTGAATTTAAATTTCACCAGCTGCCTTGGTGCGATTTTAACCCCTCTCATTGCCACTGGATTACTGGACAAGTGAGATTACCAGCACACCATCATCTCCCCCTCAATAAAGTACCAATAAACAATAATCATAAGGTCACATCCCAAATCACTGCAAGGTGGGTTTGTGCCATGGAAGTCCTGTCTGCTGACTGGCTGCCGGCTCTCCCAGAGAACGAGTCTGACTTTGGGCAAAATAGTGGCCCTAATCCTGCACAGGATTAGTAAATCTCGCTCAGGGAGGCGCATGGGTAAGGAGACAGAAGTAGAGGGTTTGGGAGGAAAATGGAGGGAAGAGGAGGAAGTGTAAAAGAGGAGCTGGGAAAATGGGAGGATAATTGGAGGAGAGGGGCGAGTTAGAGGAACAGGAAGATTAGTTGGAGCCTGTTGAGATGCAGTGCAGGCAGGAGCTCAGAGATTCATCGTTACCAGTTACACAGCAAATACACACTGAACCATCTCTTGTTCATTCCTTGCAGAATGGCTGCCGAATCTCCTCTTCAGCACAGTGAGCAGAGAGTCCATCTCATCACTGGGGAGCGAAGGATCAATATCAAAGGTTGATACAAACCTGCAAACAGGAAAAAGAAACTGGAGTTAGCGGGATGTTAACAGATACCAAGCTTTATCACTGGAGGCACAAATCTCAAATGAAAATCTGTTTGTTTTACCAGCCTTTGACCAGCAACCGTATGGGATCCTCTTCATTTCTAGCCAAAGGGGCAGGAGGAGGCCATTCAGCCCATCAAAACCTGTACCTCCATTCAATTAGATCATGGTTGATCTGTACCTCAAATCCGTTTACCGTGGATACGTTGACTTGAGTAGGGTGATCATTGCTCGGCACAACATCGAGGGCCGAAGGGCCTGTTCTGTGCTGTACTGTTCTATGTTCTATATGAGGCGCCCAGAATCATAACCGGGTGAAGCGCCATTTTTGAAAAGTAGAGAAAAAGAGGGCTAAAGGCAGGATGCCGCCGGGGGAAGCGCTGAGGTATATGCCGCACGCTAATTGGTTACAACCGGGACTATTAATTTATATACTATGCGGCCCTTTAAAATTGTGAATTTCTGAATGTGGCCCTTGCACGGAAAAGTTTGCCCACCCCTGCCTTAGCAGGTAATGAACAGCCAGTCTCATTCACTTACCACTTGAGCAGTTTGGAGATGTATGGAATCTCCACATCACCGCCTGGCACCATGGCGAGATTGGCTGGTATCAGGGAGAGTGCCATGGCCCAAAGTTCCGGCTCATTGCACATCCTGTTACGGAACATCCCATTGGCTAACAGACACAGAAGGTGCACCTGCAGCAGGGAGACCAACCAAAAGATCCTGGGTTGTAAATTCAACAATTGGTTTATCATAATATTCACAGCAGAAGAACAAGCTATTCGGCCCAACAAGTCAATGGCAGTGTTAATGAGCCTCGTCCGACCCCAGCAATACAACCTCCAATTCCTTTCTCCCTCATGTATTTATCCAGTTTCCCCTTCAATGTATCTATTCTATTCATCCCAATCACGCCCTGCGAGAGTGGGTCCCACATTCTCACCCTTTCTGGTAGAGAACTTTCTCCCAAATTTTCAACTTATGGCTTAGTTACAATAACGTCCCCGAGTTCAGGTCTCCCCCACAATTATTTCGAATTAATTTTTTCTCTGCCTCATCTCTCAAAACCTTTCACACGCCAATGACCTTTACCAATGCACGCCTCAATCTCTTATCTGAGAGAAGAGCCCTACCCTGCTCAATCTTCCCTGATAGGTGTGTATAAAATCACAGAATGGTGCAGCAGAGAAATAGGCCATTTGACCCTGAGTGCACATGCTCAGTCTCTGGTACAGAATAGTGCAGCAGAGAAATAGGCCATTTGACCCTGAGTGCACATGCTCAGTCTCTGGTACAGAATGGTGCAGCAGAGAAAAAGGCCATTTGACCCTGAGTGCACATGCTCAGTCTCTGGTACAGAATGGTGCAGCAGAGAAATAGGCCATTTGACCCTGAGTGCACATGCTCAGTCTCTGGTACAGAATAGTGCAGCAGAGAAATAGGCCATTTGACCCTGAGTGCACATGCTCAGTCTCTGGTACAGTCATCCAGTTAGTCTCATCCCCTGTGCTTTCCCAATTGTCAAGCAGTTTTCTTTCCAATTGTAAGACCAGATGAAATAGGAGCAGAAGTAGACCATTCAGCCCATCGGGTTTGCTCCACCATTCAATGAAATCATCAATGATCCCATCTGCTAATCCTCAACTCCACTTTCCCATCTTACCTCCATCACCCTCGATAACACTGGCAGGGAGTGGTTCAGGTGAATAGAATAGATACATTGAAGGGGGAAACCCTCCATAACCTCCAGCACATTCAGCTTTTACTCCCCTTAACATTCTCTGCTCAAAGAAGCAAGTGTACAATAAAAGGCTTGCATTTATATAGCGCCGCCCGTGACCTCAGGACATGTCATAGCGTTTCACAGCCAATGAGATATCTATGAAATGTTGGCACTGCTGTGCTGTGGGAAACTGCGGTTAGTAATTTCTGCACAACAAACTCCCACAAACAGCAATAAATGACCAGTTAATCAATCCAAGTGACGTTGTTTGAGGGATAAACATTGGCCTCGGACACCGGGGGTACCCTTCTTCTCAAGAGTCGCCATGAGATCTTTTGCGTCCAGATGTCAGGGAAGATGAGGCCTTGGTTTAACCTCTCACCCTCAACAGTATAGCACTCCCTCGATACGGCAGCAGGAGTGATGGACTGAATGATGGTCTCGACTGAAACCTGGACCCACAATCTCCTGGCTTGACAGGCAACAGTTTACCCCTCTGACATCAGCCGGCATGTGAATGAGGTCCCTCCTCCCCCACAGGGGCAGACTATCGCCAGAGAGGGGTGAAGGTTCCGGGAGTGAAGTTTCCAGGGCAACGTCAACACCTCGCCCGTGTTCCTCATGCACAGAGCATCTGGCAGGCTATTCAGCCATAAACGGCACCACAGCTTCGCCCAATTAATGCTCAGACTCGCGTGTGTTCCAGCCACAATCAATGGATGGCAGATTGGAAACAGGAACCCAACATGAACAACTTACACTTTACAACTTTACCATAGTAAAATATCCCAAGGTGCTTTCCGGGAGCATTATCAAGCAACATTTGACACTTGCATTAGGACGGCTGATCAAATTGCAGAGCTTAGGGTCCCAGGCAGCTGAAAGCACAGACAAATTTGAGGCGGGCAGGGGGCATGAAGGGATTTGAAAACATAGGGGAGAACTTCAAAATCACAACATTGCCGGACTGTCTGTGTGGGTCAGCTAGGCCGCCTTTCAGAGATCAGTTGACTAGGCCCAGACCAAAGATTGAGGTTAGTTCCCCAGACTGGGCCTGTTGGAAGATCCCAGAAGTCTGCAATTTTTTAAACTGCAAACGTAAAACACTCTATCCTGGGTTTTTAAAATATCTGTTCGGGCAATGTGGACATCACAGGCTCGGCCAACATTTATTACCCGTCCCTAATTGCCCTCGAGAAGGTTGTGGTGAGCCGCTACAGTCCATTTACATACCTTGTGGATGTCCACGCGTAGGTTCCTAGTAAAACGGTTTATCATTCGACGGAGATAGTCCTCAAATTGAGCTTGCCTCTTCTCTCTATGGCATGAAGCAGTGGATTAAGTACAAAATGGATTGAAGTTCGATTCATAGCAAGTTCAAATAACAGGGGGAAAACAATCTGCATTTATATAGGCTTTCAAGACCACTGGACTTCCCAAAACGTTTCAAAGCTCTTGAAATGTAGTCACTGTTGTAACAAAGAACAAAGAAAATTACAGCACAGGAACAGGCCCTTCGGCCCTCCCAGCCTGCGCCGATCCAGATCCTTTATCTAAACCTGTCTCCTATTTTCCAAGGTCTACTTCCCTCTGTTCCGCCCGTTCATATACCTGTCTAGATGCTCTTAAATGATGCTATCGTGCCCGCCTCTACCACCTCTGCTGGTAAAGCGTTCCAGGCACCCACCACCCTCTGCGTAAAAAACTTTCCACGCACATCTCCCTTAAACTTTCCCCTCTCACTTGAAATCGTGACCCCTTGTAACTGACACCCCACTCTTGGAAAAAGCTTGTTGCTATCCACCCTGTCCATACCTCTCATAATTTTGTAGACCTCAATCAGGTCCCCCCTCAACCTCCGTCTTTCCAACGAAAACAATCCTAATCTACTCAACCTTTCTTCTAGCTAGCACCCCCATACCAGGCAACATCCTGGTGAACCTCCTCTGCACCCTCTCCAAAGCATCCACATCCTTCTGGTAATGTGGCGACCAGAACTGCACGCAGTATTCCAAATGTGGCCTAACCAAAGTCCTATACAACTGTAACATGACCTGCCACTCTTGTACTCAATACCCCGTCCGATGAAGGCAAGCATGCTGTATGCCTTCTTGACCACTCTATCAACCTGCGTTGCCACCTTCAGGGTACAATGGACCTGAACTCCCAGATCTCTCTGTACATCAATTTTCCCCAGGACCCTTCCATTGACCATATAGTCCGCTCTTGAATTTGATCTTCCAAAATGCATCACCTCACATTTGCCTGGATTGAACTCCATCTGCCATTTCTCTGCCCAACTCTCCAATTCCACCACTACTCTGTCTCCTGTTGCCCAGCCAGTTCTTTATCCATCTAGCTAGTACACCCTGAACCCCATACGACTTCACTTTTGCCATCAACCTGCCATGGGAAACCTTATCAAACGCCTTACTAAGTCCATGTATATGACATCTACAGCCCTTCCCACATCAATTAACTTTGTCACTTCCTCAAAGAATTCTATTAGGTTTGTAAGACATGACCTTCCCTGCACAAAACCATGCTGCCTATCACTGATAAGTCTATTTTCTTCCAGATGTGAATAGATCCTATCCCTCAGTATCTTCTCCAACAGTTTGCCTACCACTGACGTCAAGCTCACAGGTCTGTAATTCCCTGGATTTCCCTGCTACCCTTCTTAAACAAAGGGACAACATTAGCAATTCTCCAGTCCTCCGGGACCTCACCCATGCTCAAGGATGCTGCAAAGATATCTGTTAAGGCCCCAGTATTTCGACCCTCGCTTCCCTCAGTAACCTGGGATAGATCCCATCCGGTCCTGGGGACTTGTCCACCTTAATGTCTTTTAGAATACCCAAAACTTCCCCTTCCTATGACAACTTGACCTAGAGTATTTAAACATCCATCCCTAGCCTCAACATCCGTCTTGTCCCTCTCCTTTGTGAATACCGATGCAAAGTACTCATTAAGAATCTCACCCATTTCCTCTGAGTCCACGCATAAATTCCCTCTCTTGTCTTTGAGTGGGCCAATCCTTTCTAGTTACCCTCTTGCTCCTTACATACGAATAAAAGGCTTTGGGATTTTCCTTAACCCTGTTAGCCAAAGATATTTCATGACCCCTTTTAGCCCTTTTTATTGCGTGTTTGAGATTCGTCCTACTTTCCCGATATTCCTCCAAAGCTTCATCAGTTTTGAGTCGCCTCGACTCATTACATATGCTTCCTTTTTCATATTAGCTAGTCTCACAATTTCACCCGTCATCCATGGTTCCCTACTCTTGCCATTTCTATCTCTCATTTTCACAGGAACATGTCTGTCCTGCACTCTAATCAACCTTTCCTTAAAAGACTCCCACATTTCAAATGTGGATTTACCCTTAAACAGCTGCTCCCAATCCACATTCCCTAGCTCCTGCCGAATTTTGTTATACTCTGCCTTTCCCAATTTAGTACTCTTCCTTTCGGACACTCTTGTCCTTGTCCATGAGTATTCTAAAACTTACGGAATTGTGATCGCTATTCCCAAAGTAATCACCGACTGAAACAACCACCTGGCCGGATCATTCCCCAATACCAGGTCCAGTATGGCCCCTTCCCGAGTTGGACTATTTACATACTGCTCTAAAAAACTCTCCTGGATGCTCCTTACAAACTCTGCTCCATCTACACCTCCAACACTACACGAATCCCATTCAATGTTGGGGAAGTTAAAATCTCCCATCACAACCACCCTATTGCTCCTATATTTTTCTATAATCTGTCTGCATATTTGTACCTCTACTTCATGCTCACTTTTGGGAGGCCTGTAGTAAAGTCCCAACAATGTTACTGCACCCTTCCTATTTCTTAGCTCCACCCATATTGCCTCAGTGCTCGAATCCTCTATCGTGCCCTCCTTAATCACAGCTGTGATATCTCTCTGACGAGTAATGCAACTCCTCCACCCCTTCTACCTCCCTCTCTATCCCTCCTGAAGCATCTATACCCTGGGATATTCAGTTGCCAGTCCTGCCCTTCCCGCAACCAAGTCTCAGTAATACCAATAACATCATATTCCCAGGTACTGATCCAAGCCCTAAGTTCATCTGCCTTACCTGCTACACTTCTCGCATTAAAACAAATGTACGACAGACCACCTGTCCCTTTGCGTTCATCATCTCTTCCCTGTCGACTCTGCCCCTTAGTCACATGGAGTTTTATCTCGTACCTTACCGGCTTTAGTTGCTGCTTCTTTACTGACCTCTAACTTCCTAATCTGGTTCCCATCCCCCTGCCACATTAGTTTAAAACCTCCCCAACAGTGTTAGCAAAAGCACCCCTAGGACATTGGTTCCAGTACGGTACGGTAGGAAATGCAGTAGCCAATCTGTACACAGAAAGATCCCACAAACAGCAGTGTGATAACAACCAGATAATGTTGTTTAAGGAATAGATGTTGGTCCAGGACACTGAGGAGAACTCCCAAACTCTGCTGGTCACCTGACTAAGCAGACAAGGCCTCAGTTTAACATCTGATCAAAAATATGGCATCTCCAATAGTGCCACACACCCTTGATACTGGCATTGGGGGTGTCAACGTGTTCAAGGCTCGGGAGTGGGACCTGAATCCATAATCTTATAGCTCAGAGAAAGACTTCAAGTGGTGAAGGTTTGGAGAACAGGGGTGGAAGGCAGCATTGGCCTTTTGTGGGTATTGAAAGGTCTGTTTCTGTGTAGCTGCTTCGATTTTCTGCATCTAGTTTGTACCGTGCCTGGACACATTTTTAGAAAGTCTCCTCATTCATTACTTTTTGAAGCAAAAGTATTGTTAATTATTTTGGCCACTGCAGTTCTACCCTGGTGAGCAGGCAGCGTGTTCCACGTGTTGAGGGAATGAAGGGGAAATCCCTGTTCTTTGTCCATATTGCACTACAAGTGAGACAGAAACATTTAAAAATCTCTTCCAAACACAGGAACAGGACGAGGTCAATCAGCCCATCGAGCCTGTTCCATTACTCAATGGGAACGTTGCTAATCAAAATCTCAACACCATCAACCTGCGTTGGTTCCCCATCGCTTTGGACCCAATACTAATAAAAATCTGTCAATTCCCAATTAACCATGACCTCAACAACTTTCTGGGGGAGGCCCAGATTTCCACTACCCTTCACGTGAAGATGTGGTTCCTGACATCAGCCTGAATAGCATCGCTCGAACGTTAACACTAAGGCCCCTACTGACAGATATCGCCTGACAGAGCAGAGCTTCCTCAGTACAGATCCTTGGGGTGGAGATGGTGTCAGATGGATTACGGTGTGTGTGTCTGCAGTGTGACTTGACCCCAGGATGTTCTGATTCAGAAAGGATGCGACTCTGTTCGGATGGGGGGGGGGCGCGAAGACGCAAAGAGAAGCTGCCAGACTGCATTATAAGAACAGGAGTAAATTATAAAGTGATTATAAGTCACGGGCCTCCTCTCTCTTTTCTTGCCATGGGCTGCACTTTCAATTTCAATCACCAGTGGCTTTGGAGCAAGGGTGGGTTGAGGAACAGGACAGACTGATGGTTCTTCTGGCACGACATTCTGCAGCTCTGCGAGGAAAGGGGAAAAAAGGCGATTAAACTCTGGGTACATTGCACCATTGGGCTTCACTCACTCAACTAACTGGCCAGGACTCAAATGGCAAGCAATGTTTCACTCTCACAGCACAAATGTGAAGCCACAATTCTCACACACATTGTGACAGCAGTTGGGTCAAACAGAGTAAAGCTCCCTCTTCACTGTCCCCATCAAACATTCCCAGGACAGATACAGCACGGGTTAAATACAGAGTAAATCTCCCTCTACACTGTCCCCATCAAACACTCCCAGGACAGGTACAGCACCGGGTTAGATACAGAGTAAAGCTCCCTCTACACTGCCCCATCAAACACTTCCAGGACAGGTACAGCACGGGTTAGATACAGAGTAAAGCTCCCTCTACACTGTCCCATCAAACTCTCCCAGGACAGGTACAGCATGGGGTTAGATACAGAGTAAAGCTCTCTCTACACTGTCCCCATCAAACACTCCCAGGACAAATACAGCACGGGGTTAGATACAGAGCAAAGCTCCCTCTACACTGTCCCCATCAAACACTCCCAGGACAGGTACAGCACGGGGTTAGATACAGAGTAAAGCTCCCTCTACACTGTCCCCATCAAACACTCCCAGGACAAGTGCAGCACGGGGTTAGATACAGAGTAAAGCTCCCTCTACACTGTCCCATCTCGTGTTACTCGGTCTGGGTCAGAAATGGAGCACGAATTAGTGTCGAGTGTAAACTGGGTTGAATCCAGTGTTCCTGCCCAGAGAATCAGGTTGAATTACCTCATTGGGTCATGAATTGGCAATTTACCTTCCACCTCCTCCATTCGTCCTCGCTGTCCTCCGAACTGTCATCCTCCTGGGAACTGTTTCCTTCTGTTTCTTCAATTGGTCTCTCAAACTGACATGAAAAGGAGATTTGAGAGAGAATATAAATACCATTCAATCAAACATACTGTGAGGGGAAGCTGTGGATTCCATCCCCTGCGAGCTGAATGCTTTATTTTGAGTTGTAACAAGGCTGGGAAATTTAAGTGTCATTTAATAAGTGAAGGAAAGGCAATACTGTACGTACATGACCAGGTGTCACTAGTTTTAACTGCGGAATGAAGAAATCAATCCTTCTCCCCCGCAATAAATTACTCATCTGGCTGACAGAAATTCTATTTTGATCCAAATTCCGGCAACCGAATTTCTGGATATCTTAACGCTGATGATGAAAAGCCAAATTCTTTGGAGCTCTCTGACCCAGTTTTAGTGACATCTGCACATTTTAGAGATATCAAATGTGCCACGTTAACTGTGCTTAGTTGCGAAAATGAAAGTGAACCCATTGTTGGTATGCCAACACTCTGAGCCTCAGAGAGAAATTACGTGAATTTACCCCCCCCCCCCCCCCACCCCATCCCCTCCACTGCACCCAGGAACCTTGAATTACAACCGGTTACAGTTCTGTTCCCTTCCCTCTCGGAGGAGTGCAAACCGTACCTCCCAGTGGGAGCTGCACTGCGCTTCATCTGTTTGCCACCTTCCTCCTTGACGGGGAGGCATTCTCCTCTCCCCCTGGCCTTTGATGGTTTCTGTCCACTGGCACTATTATCCCAGGGATCGGGCAAACCGCCGGCCTCGCACCTCTCCTTCCACGGACCTTGGATTTCGATGGAGGTTTTTCGGGTTGAAAGTCCTGGCTATCATCATCTGTTAATCGGGAGAACGATAGGAGGCATCAGATCTCATGGAAATATATCAGCTGTCGTAATAATTGGCTACTTAAGATGAAAGGTTCTATCGCCAGAAAAATGGCTACGGAAACACAACCGATTCACCAATGTCCCTTGAACAAATGAATCTGATGTCCTTAATCATTCCAGACCCATATAGGAAGGAGCTTATTTTAAATTTATATTTTATTTATTCATTCAGGGGAGGTGGACGTTGCCTGAATTTGCTGCCCATCCCTAATTGCCCTTGTATTGAGTGGTTTAATGGGGCATTTCAGAGTCAGCCACATTGCTGTGGGTCTGGAGTCACGTGTAGGCCAGACCGGGTAAGGGCGGCAGATTTCCTTCCCAAACAGACATCGGTGAACCAGATGGGTTTTTAAAACAATCAAAAATGGTTCCATGGTCATAATTAGACTCTTAATTGAATCCAGGTTTTTATTGAATTGAAATTTCACCATCTGCAGTGGTGGGATTCGAACCCGGGTCCCCAGAGCATTACTCAGGGTGTCTGGTTTGCGACTGCGCCACCACCTCTTCCCCTGGTTCAGCCTCACGTCCCGCACTGCATCCAGTCCTGGGTGGCACTCTGCTGGGAAGAGTGAATCCATTTCCCATGGTGCAGCAAAGATTCACGAGAAGAGTTCCAGGGATGGGGGACTTCAATTCCAGAAACACATTGGAGAAGTTGGGACTGTTTGCTTGAAGAAGTGAAGGTTGAGAGGAGATTTGATGGAGGTTCAAAATCATGAGGGCTCTGGGACAGAGTGCATAGAGAGAAACTGTTCCCATTGGTGGCAGTGTCGAGAATGAGAGGGCGCAGATTTAAGCAATTTGGCAAAGGAAGCAATGGAGAAGAAATATTTTTACACAGAGAGTGATCTGGAATGTACTGTCTGTGAGTGTGGTGGAGACAGATTCACACAGCGAGTGGTTAGGATCTGGAATGTACTGTCTGTGAGTGTGGTGGAGGCAGATTCACACAGCGAGTGGTTAGGATCTGGAATGTACTGTCTGAGTGTGGTGGAGGCAGATTCACTCAGCGAGTGGTTAGGATCAGGAATGTACTGTCTGTGAGTGTGGTGGAGGCAGATTCACACAGCGAGTGGTTAGGATCTGGAATGTACTGTCTGTGAGTGTGGTGGAGGCAGATTCACACAGCGAGTGGTTAGGATCTGGAATGTACTGTCTGTGAGTGTGGTGGACACAGATTCACACAGCGAGTGGTTAGGATCCGGAATGTACTGTATGAGAGTGTGGTGGAGGCAGATTCAATCGAGGCTTTCAAGGAAGGGATTAGATTATTATCAAAAAAGGGGGATGTGAAAAGTTGGGGGGGGGGGGAAAGAGAGAGCAGAGGCTGGGGTGGGGGATGGTGCTGTAAAAGACCTTAGAACATCCTTCCATATAATTACAGAATGATTTCAGCGCAGAATAGAATCCGGCCCACCATATCCATACAGACTCGCAGCAAGAACAATGCTCCAATCTATCTCCAGCCCCTCTCAGACTATGCATTCCTGACCGTAACAAAGCTTTGCATAAAAAATATCTTCCTCACTTTACCCTTTGTTCTTTTGCCATTCACCATAAATATATTCTGGTTGTCAACCCATCTGTCAATGGGAACATTTCTCCCTATCTGCTCTGTCCAGGTCACCTCCCCCCTCATGATTTTGAATACCAAGATCAAATCTCCTCTTAAAAGTTCTTCTCTAATGGAGAACAGTCCCAGCCTCACAGATCTACACATGTAACTCAAGTCTCTTGTACCTGGAACCATTCTTTGTACATGTTTTCTGTGCCTGATCCAATGCCTTCATATCTTTCCTAATGTGCGGGCAGCACGGTAGCATGGTGGTTAGCACAATTGCTTCACAGCTCCAGGGTCCCAAGTTCAATTCCCGGCTTGGGTCACTGTCTGTGCGGAGTCTGCACATCCTCCCCGTGTCTGCGTGGGTTTCCTCCGGGTGCTCCAGTTTCCTCCCACAGTCCAAAGATGTGCAGGTTAGGTGGATTGGCCATGCTAAATTACCCTTAGTGTTCAAAATTGCCCTTAGTGTTGGGTGGGGTTACTGGGTTATGGGGATAGGGTGGAGGTGTGGGCTTGGGTAGGGTGCTCTTTCCAAGAGCCGATGCAGACTCGACGGGCCGAATGGCCTCCTTCTGCACTGTAAATTCTATGAGTCTATGTGTGACACCCAGAATTGGAAACAATACTCTAGTCGAGGCTGAACCAGTTGTTTATAAAGATTCATCATAGCCGCCTCACTTTGCTCTCTGTGCCTCCTGTTTATAAAGCCCAGAAGGCACCTGTGCCTTATTAATCACGATATTAACTTGCCCTGCCACTTTCCATAAATTGGGTACATATACTGTGATGAATGTAGGGCATTTTATATAGATTGTATTACATACATCTGTTGCAGCAATATTGTTGTAAAATTCTTGGTTAAACATACAGGCAGGCGGTGTGTCTGCAAAAAATGCAATTAAGATGTTGTAAAAGTGAGATAATTATCCATTTTAACCATGTACTTATTACAGAGATGCCAAATGGAACTTGGATACGATTGTTGTGGACATCCCTGGAGACTAGATAACTTGAGACATTTTGTTTAGACTGAGGTAAGCAGTTCAGGGATCTGAGCGAAATAAAGATGGTGTAGTTAATTGGAGGAGCCAGGTCTATCAGTATTTTGCAATTTTGACATGGGTTTGGCAGTGTGCGAGGCGTTTTACGTTGAGCTGCAGTTTTGCCAAAATGCTGCCAGGTTGAGTGGGAGTCTGACAGAAGGATCCCTGGTTTTGTTTGTTCTATCTTTCCCACTGCACAAAATATACTTGATCTAACTCTCCGTTAAACGGCATCCCATTGTTCCGTAATATTGTTGCCTGCCTATCTCCAATTTCAATTTGCTTGGGTCAGATCCGCCCTGCCCCCAGTGACATTGGTCCTCATCCAATTAACTATCACCCAATTCAGACACCTATGTCAGACTCCTATTTATCAACTACAGCTCAGCCTTCAACACCATCATCCTACGAAACACATCTCCAAACTCCATGGCCTTGGTTCCTCCCTCTGCGACTGGGATCCTAAACTTTCTAAACCCACAGGCAACAATCAGTAAAGATAGGCAACATCACCTCCTCCACAATCATCCTTCTACACCGGTGCCCCACAAGGCCGTGTCCTCAGCCCCCTACTATACTCTTATATACCTATGACTGTGTTGGCCAAATTCCCCATCAACTCGATTTTTCAAATTTTGCTGATGACACCACCGTAGTGGGTCGGATTTCAAACAATGACGAGACAGAGTACAGGAATGAGATAGAGAATCTGGTGAACTTGTGCGACGACAATAATCTCTCCTCAATGTCAAAAAACGAAGGAGATATCATCGACTTCAGGAAGCGTAGTGGAGAACATGCCCCTGTCTACATCAATGGGAACAAAGTAGAAAGGGTCGAGAGCTTCAAGTTTTTAGGTGTACAGACCACCAAACAGCCTGTCTTGGTCCCTCCCATGCCGACACTATAGTTAAGAAAGCCCACCGACTCTACTTTCTCAGAAGACTAAGGAAATTTGGCATGTCAGCTACGACCCTCACCAATTTCTACAGATACACCATAGAAAGCATTCTTTCTGGTTGTATCACAGCTTGGTATGGAGCCTGCTCTGCCCAAGACCGCAGGAAACTACAAAAGGTTGTGAATGTAGCCCAGTCCATCACGCAAACCAGCCTCCCATCCATTGACTCTATAATTCCTGCTGCCTCAGAAAGGCAGCCAACATAATTAAGAACCCCACGCACTCCAGACATACTCTCTTCCACCTTCTTCCGTCAGGAAAAAGATACCAATGTTTGAGGTCATGTACCAACCGACTCAAGAACAGCTTCTTGCCTACTGCCATCAGACTTTTGAATGGACCTACTTCGTATTAAGTTGATCTTTTCTCTACACCTTGCTATAACTGCAACATTATATTCTGCAGTCTCTCCTTCCTTCCTTCCCTATGCATTGTTTGTACAGCATGCAAGAAACAATACTTTTCACTGTATACTAATACATGTGACAATAATAAATCAAATCAAACTATCTTTACTCTGGGTTGCCCTTCCTCCCTTTCCAATGTTAACAAAAACATTATACTATCATCATTTCCCCAGAAATGTTTCCCTGCTGACAGTTGACCCTCCTCAGTCCCAGAATCGCAACCAACATTGCCTCCTTCCTCGCTCAGCCAATCTTTAAAATTCAGAACCTTTACCTCTCCCAACCCTTCGGGTTATTACAATCTGTCTATATTAGGAGAATTAAATCATAGAATAGAATCAATACAGTGCAGGAGGCCATTCAGACAATCGAGTCTGCACCAAATCTTTGAAAGAGAACCCTACTTAGGTCCAACTTCAATCCTATCCCCGCAGCATGTCTGCAAAAAATGCAATTAAGATGTTGTAAAAATTAATTAATTATCATTTTAATTATGTACTTGTTTGCAAAGAGATGTCCACCTAACCTTTCGACACTAAGAGGCACTTGAGTGCGGCCAATCCACCTAACCTGCACATGTTTGGACTGTGGAGGAAACCAGGGCATCCCAAGGAATCGGCGCAGACACAGGGAGAACGTGCAAACTCCACACAGTCACCGGAGGCTGGAATTGGACCCGGGTCCCTGGCGCTGCGAGGCAGCAGCGCTAATCACCATGCCACCCTGAATGTCACAATTAATCTACAACTTGCATGTAAATTTCATTAATGGCCCTTTTGATAGTTAGTTAGTTGGGGAAGCTATGAAAGGAGGAGCGGTGGGTAATAGTTAATGGCATTTGGTTAATAGTCCTGTTGATAAGTTAGTTTATTCAGTTAGTTAGTGAGTTGGTTATTTAGTTATGAGATGCAGTTGGGTATAGTTAATGGCACCTAGGTTAATGGCCCTTTTGATAAGTTAGTTAGTGGGGAAGCTATGAAAGGAGGAGCGGTTGGGTATAGTTAATGGCATTTGGTTAATAGTCCTGTGATAAGTTAGTTATTCAGTTAGTTAGTGAGTTGGTATTTAGTTATGAGATGCAGTTGGGTATAGTTAATGGCACTAGGTTAATGGCCCTGTTGATAAGTTAGTTATTTAGTTAGTTAGTGAGTTGGGTTAGTTAGTTATGAGAGGTGCAGTTGGGTATAGTTAACGGCACTGTTGAATTAGTTAGTTAGTGAATGATTAGTTATGAGGGGCTGTGCGCAGTCAGGTATAGTTTAATGGCACTGTTGGTTAGTTAGCAAGTTGGTTAGTTAGTGAGTTAGTTAATGAGTTGGTTATGAAGAGAGGCGCAGTCAGGTATAGTTTAATGGCAATGTTGGTTAGTTAATGAGTTCGTTATGAGGAGGCAAGGTCCGGGATAGTTAATGGCACTGTTGGTTAGTTACTGAGTTGGTTAGTTAGTTATAAGAGGTGCAGGTGGGTATAGTTGATGGCACTAGGTTAATGGCCCTGTTGATAAGTTAGTTATTTAGTTAGTGAGTGGGTTTTAGTTATGAGAGGTGCACTTGGGTATAGTTAATGGCACTGTTGATTAGTTAGTTAATGAGTTAGCTTGAGGAGTGGCATGGTTAGGTATAGTTAAAGGCAGTTGGTTAGTTAGTTAATGAGTTAGCTTTGAGGAGTGGGCGGTTAGGTATAGTTAAAGGCACTGTTGGTAGTTAGTGAGTGATTAGTGAGTTAGTAGTTAATGAGTTAGCTTTGAGGAGAGGCGCAGTCCGGTATAGTTAAAGGCACTGTTGGTTAGTTAGTTAATTGGTTAGTTAATGAGTTAGTTAGTTAACGAGTTAGCTTTGAGGAGAGGTAGGGTATAGTTACCGAGAGGCAGTTGCTGGGTGGCTTTGGCCCGCTTGGCTGGGCAGACCGGGCTGAGAGGCGGGGGTGCGGCCTGGCCGCCGGGCCCTTCCTCCTCACCATCCCGCCGCCGCCGCCGCCGCTGGGTGGGGGGCCGGAGGGAGGGGCAATGACACCAGCCGCGTCTTCCCGCCGCCAGGGGCGCAGCGCCCGGAGGACCGGGGTTCCCATAGCAACCGCGGCTGGCGGAGAGAGATGATGCGCTGTCCCCCCTCTGACCCTCCCCCTCTCTCTCACAATCTCACCCCCCCCCGGGGCCAGGGAGGGCAGCAGCGGGGCGCATGCGCGGGGCCCAGGGCCCGGATTGAATCATGGCGGAGGAAGGAGGAGCAGGTAACAGACTGGAGGGAGGGAGAGTGGAGGGAGGAGAGGAGGGAGGGAGGTGGAGGGAGAGAGGGAGGGAGAGTGGAGGAGAGAGGGAGGGAGAGTGGAGGAGAGAGGGAGGGAGAGTGGAGGAGAGAGAGAGTGGAGGGGAGAGAGAGAGGGAGAGTGGAGGAGAGAGAGGAGAGAGAGGGAGAGTGGGGAGAGAGAGAGGGAGAGTGGAGGAGAGAGGGAGGGAGAGTGGAGGAGGGAGGGAGGGAGAGTGGAGGAGAGAGGGAGGGAGGAGAGTGGAGGAGAGAGGGAGGGAGAGTGGAGGGAGGGAGAGGGGGAGGGAGAGTGGAGGAGAGAGGGAGGGAGAGTGGAGGGAGAGTGGGGGAGGGAGAGAGGGAGAGGAGAGTGGAGGAGGGGAGAGGGAGGGAGAGTGGAGGGGAGAGGGAGGGAGAGTGGAGGGAGGGGGTGGAGGGAGAGGGAGGGAGAGTGGAGGAGAGGGGGGGAGAGTGGAGGAGAGGGAGGGAGAGGGGAGGGAGAGTGGAGGGAGAGGGAGGGAGAGTGGAGGAGAGAGGGAGGGAGAGTGGAGGAGAGGGAGGGAGAGTGGAGTGGAGGAGAGAGGGAGGGAGAGTGGAGGAGAGAGGGAGGGAGAGAGTGGAGGAGGAGAGGGAGGGAGAGTGGAGGAGAGAGGGAGGGAGAGTGGAGGAGAGAGGGAGGAGAGAGTGGAGGAGAGAGGGAGGGAGAGTGGAGGAGAGAGGGAGGGAGAGTGGAGGAGAGAGGGAGGGAGAGTGGAGGAGAGGAGGAGAGGAGGAGAGTGGAGGAGAGAGTGGAGGGAGAGTGAGGAGAGAGGAGAGGTGGAGGAGGGAGGGAGAGTGGAGGAGGGAGGGAGGGAGAGTGGAGGAGGGAGAGGGAGGAGAGAGTGGAGGAGGGAGGGAGGGAGAGTGGAGGAGGGAGGGAGGGAGAGTGGAGGAGAGAGGGAGGGAGAGTGGAGGAGAGAGGGAGGGAGAGTGGAGGAGGGAGGGAGGGAGAGTGGAGGAGGGAGGGAGGGAGAGTGGAGGAGGGAGGGAGGGAGAGTGGAGGAGGGAGGGAGGGAGAGTGGAGGAGGGAGGGAGGGAGAGTGGAGGAGGGAGGGAGGAGAGAGTGGAGGAGGGAGGGAGGGAGAGTGGAGGAGGGAGGGAGGGAGGGTGGAGGAGGGAGGAGGGAGGGAGGGAGAGTGGAGGAGGGAGGGAGGGAGAGTGGAGGAGGGAGGGAGGGAGAGTGGAGGAGGGAGGGAGGGAGAGGTGGAGGAGAGAGGGAGGGAGAGTGGAGGAGGGAGGGAGGGAGGGAGGGTGGAGGAGGGAGGGAGGGAGAGTGGAGGAGGGAGGGAGGGAGAGTGGAGGAGGGAGGGAGAGTGGAGGGGGTAGGGAATTGGGGTGTGTAGGAGAGGGGGAATGGGAAGAGACAAATTGGGGATGGTAGGGGAAATGAGGAGAGAGAGAGAGAGAGAGCGTGAGGAAAGGGATGGAGGGAGAGGAGTGCAGTGGAAGTTGAGGAAAGCAGCAGAGAGGGAGTTGGGGAAGAGTGAGGGAGGGATAATGACAGGAGAGGAGGATAGATGGGTGCCAGAGGCACTGAGTGATTAATGGAGGGAGAGATGGAAACAGGGATGGGAAGAGAAATAAAGGCAGTGAGATATATGAGAAAAGCAGGGGCTTTTCACAGTAACTTCATTTGAAGCCTACTCGTGACAATAAGCGATTTTCATTTCATTTCATATCAGATAGACTGGGGTGGAATATACTTGGACTTCTCATGAAGGATAATTTCCATATTCTTAAAATGTGAAATTATGATATGGACAGAAATATGGTTGTAGTTTGGCAATGGTTTAAGAATGACAATGTAAGATGGAGTGTTCCACAGATTTATATTGTACTCCTCTTGTCCATCCATGTCTGTGTTTATTTATCCAACACACACCTCCCTGCCACCATATCCTCCAATTTCTTTCTCCCTCGTGCTTATCTAACTTCCCTTAAATGAATCTGTGTCAACCACTCAACTGTGCTACAGAGATCCATATTCTCACCACTCTCTGGGTAGGGTAGTTTCTTCTGAATCACCATTGAACATATTAGTGACTCTTTATATTTATAAACCCTGATTTTGGATTCCCCCACAAGTGGAAACCTCTTTTCTACATCTGTCCTGTCGAAATGTTCATAATGTAAAACAGAGTTGCAATGGGAAACATTGAAAGGGATATTCCAGCCTGCATGAAATAGGTACATTCCAATGAGTACGAAAAAGTCGAAGGGATGAACTCGCCATCCAGGGCTAACTAAGGTGAAAAATAATGTCAAACAGGAAAACACATTGTGCAAAGACAGGTGGCGGGTCAGAAGACTGGACAGAATATGAATAACAGCAAAGGAAGGCTAAAGAGATTTAAGAAGAAGGGAAAAATTAGGGTGCGAGAGAAAGCTAGCCTGAAATATAAAAACTTGAGAGTTTTAAAATATTTTAAAAGACTAGTTAACTCAGTGAGCATTGGTCCTATAGAAAGTGAGTCTGTGGAATTGATAACGGGATCGAAGGAGATGGCAGATGAACTGGAATTGTGCAGTGGTCTACGCTGTAGAGGATACAAGAAACACCCCAGAGCAGCCATCAACCAGGAAATGGAAGATGAATTCCAATTGCAATCACCAAAGAAGTGCTGAGTAAGTTGTTGGAGTTAAGGTTGCCAACTCCAACACTCCACCCCTCAGCTCCCCTCATCTTCCTTCCAAAGTGAGACAGGGGTATGGGAGGAGGAGAGACAACTAAAACACCCTCTTCCACCACACCGATTGTCAGGCAATATAAGGCCAAATGCATTTAGGATAAAGTCTGCACAAATTCCACATCCAACATTCAGTTTAACAGGATATAATCTTCTTGCAAAGGGCAGCGCAGAGGTTAGCACTGCTGCCTCATGGAGCTGAGGGCCCAGGTTCGATCCCTGCCCCGGGTCACTGTCCGTGTGGAGTTTGCACATTCTCCTCTTGTCTGCGTGGGTCTCACCCCCACAACCCAAAGATGTTCAGGGTAGATGATAATTGCCCCTTAATTGGGAGAAAATAAGAATTGGGTACTCTAAATTTATTTTATTCCTATAAAGGGAATAGATAGGATAGATGCGGGCAGGTTGTTTCCACTGGCGGGTGAAAGCAGAACTAGGGGGCATAGCCTCAAAATAAGGGGAAGTAGATTTAGGACTGAGTTTAGGAGGAACGTCTTCACCCAAAGGGTTGTGAATCTATGGAATTCCTTGCCCAGTGAAGCAGTTGAGGCTCCTTCATTAAATGTTTTTAAGGTAAAGGTAGATAGTTTTTTGAAGAATAAAGGGATTAAGGGTTATGGTGTTCGGGCCGGAAAGTGGAGCTGAGTCCACGATCTCATTGAATGGTGGAGCAGGCTCGAGGGGCCAGATGGCCTACTCCTGCTCCTTGTTCTTATAACCTTGCTAAATCAGGATAACCGCAGCCACGCTATTTACCTCCCTGTAAACAAACAATTGACAACATCATGCAGACAACAACATGATCAACAGGGAGCAAAAAGTCCATGGTAACAACTGAGATGCTGAAATTAAAGGCAGTGCTCAGGGTAAGACTTCTTTACAGGCGCATGAAGAAAGCCAAAATCAAGGATGAGGCAGGATCAGTGAGCACTCTTCAGTATCTCTCAAGGGTCCCAACCCTCGAAGCATGAGACGTCATTACTTCCACCATGCCACCCCACCAGAACCCAGGCGGTTAACAACCTAGGTGCCGGCCAGGGGGGGATGAAGTTTATTAAAAAGGTGATAGGGTACTTGGATAAGTTCAAGGTAATCGGACAGAGTGAACATGGTTTAGTAAAAGGGATCATGTTTAACCAACTTATTGGAAGTTCTCTGAGGAAGTCACAAGGACCTTAAACTAGGGGGCTGGTTCATGATATGGAGCAAGATCAGCGCAGGTTCAATTCCCGTACCGACTGAGGTTATCATGAAGGCCCTGCCTTCTCAACCTTGCCCCTCGCCTGATGTGTGGTGATCCTCAGGTTAATTCACCACCAGTCAGCTCTCCCCCTCCAAGGGGAAAGCCGCTTACAGTCTACTGGGACGATGGCAAGTTTACTTAAACTAGTATATAGGGGAAGTCTCGGGGTGGGGTGGGGGGACGTCAATACAGTTTCAAAAACAAGTCAGAGGACAGAGAGTAAAGAAACAGTTAGGAATCATATTTCAGGTATGGCAGGTAATGGCAAAATTAGAAGAAGAATATTGATTAAAGCCAAAGAGAGATCATAAATGTGTGAACAAAGCCTCAGTGCTGAGGGACAAGTTAGAGTGTGCGGCCCACATCAAAGCTCTGCATACAAATGTACGGAGTGTAAGGAATAGATTAAATGAGCTGCAGGCACAAATTAAAGTTGGAAATTATGATACAGCAGTTATTACTGAGACAGGGCTGCGGAATGATCAGGATTGGGACTTAATATACCAGGTTATAAGGTTTACAGATGGTTGGGAAAATGGTAGGGGGGGTGGGGTAGTAACCTTTCTGATTAGAAACAGAATTAATTCATTGGTGAGAGAGGATATAATGGGGGGAAGCATCCAGTGGAATGTTTGTGGGTGGAACTGAGGAACAGTGAAGGATCTGGAACTGTAACAAGTGTGTATAGACCCCATGGTTGCAGCTCAAAAGTGCTAGATTGTATAAATGCAGAAATTAGGCCAGCGTGCCACAAAGACAAACGGGATTTTAACTTTAACATGGATTGGGAGAGGCAGTCAAGCATCTGTCAGAAAAATAGTAAATTTCCAGAGTGTGTCAGGGATAATTTCCTCCAACAATATGTCCTGGATGCAACAAAGGGACAAGCAATGTGATGAGCCGGATTTAATTAGTAACCTCATTGTGCGTGAACATTTATCAAATAGTGATCATAACATGATCGAGTTCAATAATATTTGAAAGTGCAAACCACAAATCAGCTCCTCGAAATTTAGATTTGGGTAAGGCCGTCTTTAATGAGATGAGACAGAGACTGTCCACAGTAAACTGGTAAAATCTCCTAATGGGTAAAAGAACTGACAAACAGTGCAAGATGTTTAAGGAAACATTTAACACAACACAGACCAGTTTATACCCCGAGAAGGATTGCTCCCCTTCAGAGAAAAAACAGTCGCGTGCAACTAAAGACAGCATAATGGGCTTACAAAAATGTAAAAAGCAGCAGAGATCCTACCAAGTGGGGAAGATTATAAAGACCACGAAAGGGCCTCAAAGCAGTTCATGAGAGCTACGAAAAGGAAACTTGTAAGGGACATCAAAATCAATGAGGTTTTATGGTTGCATAAAGGAAAAGCGGGTGATCAGGAGCAACGTTGGCTATTGACTGAAAGTGGGGTTATTGTCTGTGACTATGGGGATGTGGCAGACATGTTGAAGAATCACTTTGCCTCAGTATTTACAGTAGAAAAGGAGGATAGCTTTCTGGAAGTTCCCGGGGACGTTAATAGTGAGCACAGTAAGAAGTCTTACAACACCAGGTTAAAGTCCAACAGGTTTGTTTCGAATCACTAGCTTTTGGAGCGCTGATCCTGCCTCAGATGAATTCACCTGAGGAAGGAGCAGTGCTCCGGAAGCTAGTGATTTATTTTCTGCATAATCATTGATTATGCAGATTATCAGACATGCACCCCAAGATCCATCTGATCCTCTGTCCTTCCTAACGTCCTACCGTTCATTGTATATTCCCTTGCCTTGTTAATCCTCCCAAAATGCAACATCTCATACTTTTCAAGGTTAAATTCCATTTGCCACTGTTTTGCCCATCTATATCACCCTCTAATCCAAGGCTTTCCTCCTCACGATTTACCACACCACCAACACCCTCTACCTCCTGCCACTTAGTCAATTTTGGATCCCATGGGTTCTTACCATCTTGATCAGTCTCCATGAGGGACCTCCCTCTTAATGCCAATCTGTTCAATTACATAACATTCCCCCTCCCTGCTTTCCATACCCGCGTCGACCTTCTCCATAGTGAATACAGATGCAAAATACTCACTTAAAGCCTCCCCTACCTCTTTCGCTCCATACACAGGCTGCTACTTTGGTCTCTAATGGGTCCTACTCTCTCCCTGGTTACCCTCTTGTCTTTATTATATTTTTAAAACACCTTGGGATTTTCCTTTATTCTCCCTGCCAGTGATTTTCCCCCCCTTTGTCCTGATTTAATTTTTTTAAGTAGCCCCTGCACTTTCTATATTCCTCTCTGGCTTCCGCAGTGTCCAGCCCTCTGTATCTGCCATAAGCCTTCCATTTTTTTCCTTATCCAATCCTGCATTTCCCTTGACATCCAGGGTTCTCTGGACCTTTTGGTCCCCACCCTTTACCTTTATGGGAACATGCTGTTGGGTTACGGGTATAGGGTGGATACGTGGGTTTGAGTAGGGCGATCATTGCTCGGCACAACATCGAGGGCCGAAGGGCCTGTTCTGTGCTGTGCTGTACTGTTCTATGTTCTATTTCCTTTTTGAATGACTCCCACTACTCTCATGGATTTTCCGACAGCTATCTGCTCCCAGTTCACTCTGGCCAGATCTTGGCTTATCCTATTGAAATTGGTCTTCACCCAGTTCAGCAACTTTATTTCTGGTCCACCTTTGCCTTTTCCATTACTACCATAAATTTAATGAGTTATTGTCACCGTCGACAAAATGCTCCACCAGTGCAATGTCTACCACCTGCCTGGCTTTATTCCCTAAAACTAGGTCAAGTATCGCCCCCTCTCTTGAAGGACGTTCTATGTGCTGGCTCAAAAAGCTCACCTGGATGAAGTTCAAGAATTCTGCCCCTCTAACCCTAACACTGCTTATCCCATCAGAAAATAAATTATGAAGAGGACATGAGGCTAGAAAAAGATATCGGCAGGTTAAGTGAGTGGGCAAAGATCTGGCTAATAATAATCTTTATTGTTGCTAGTAGGCTTACATTCACACTGCAATGAGGTTACTGTGAAAAGCCACTAGTCACCACATTCCGGCGCCTGTTCGGATACACAGAGGGAGAATTCAGAATGTCCAATTCACCTAACAGCACGTCTTTCGGGAATTGTGGGTGGAAACCGGAGCACCCGGAGGAAACCCACGCAGACATGGGGAGAACGTGCAGACTCCGCACAGACAGTGACCCAAGCTGGGAATTAAACCCATGTCCCTGGTGCTGTGCTAACCACTGCTACCGTGTCACCTATATTAGTAACCTTATTTAAGGAAGGATGTAAATGCATTTGCAGCAGTTCAGAGAAGGGTCACTAGATTGATGTCAGGAATGGGTGGGTTTGATGAGGAAAGGCTGGGCAGGTTAGGCTTGTATCTGCTGGAGTTTAGAACAGTAAGTGGTGACTTAATTGAAATATAAATGATCCTGTGGTGTGTCGACAGGGTGGATTGGAGAAGATGTTTTCACTTGTGGGAGAATCTAGAACGAGGGGTCACTGTTTACAAATAAGGGCTGGCCCATTTAAGATAGAGATGAGGTGAAATTGTTTCCCTCAGAGGGTCATGTGTCTTTGGAACTCTTTCTGAAAAGGCGGTGGAAGCTGAGACAGAATATTTTTAAGGCAGAGGTGGATAGATTCCTGATAAGCAAGTGGCTGATAGGTTGTCGGGGGTAAGCGGGATGCAGATTTGATAGGTTGTTGGGAGTAGACGGGATGCAGATTTGATAGGTTGTCGGGGGTAGGCAGGATGCGGATTTGATAGGTTGTCGGGGGTGAGCGGGATGCAGATTTGATAGGTTGTTGGGAGTAGGCGGGATGCAGATTTGATAGGTTGTTGGGGGTGAGCGGGAAGCAGATTTGATAGGTTGTTGGGGGTAGGCGGGATGCAGATTTGATAGGTTGTTGGGGGTGAGCGGGATGCAGATTTGGTAGGTTGTTGGGGGTGAGCGGGATGCAGATTGGATAGGTTGTTGGGGGTAGGCGGGATGCAGATTGGATAGGTTGTCGGGGGTGAGCGGGATGCAGATTTGATCGGTTGTCGGGGGTAAGCGGGATGCGGATTTGATCGGTTGTCGGGGGTAAGCGGGATGCGGATTTGATAGGTTGTTGGGGGAGGCGGGATGCAGGTTTGATAGGTGGTCGGGGGTGAGCGGGATGCAGATTTGATAGGTTGGGGGTGAGCGGGATGCAGATTTGATAGGTTGTTGGGAGTAGGCGGGATGCAGATTTGATAGGTTGTTGGGAGTAGGCGGGATGCAGATTTGATAGGTTGTTGGGAGTAGGCGGGATGCAGATTTGATAGGTTGTCGGGGGTAGGCGGGATGCGGATTTGATAGGTTGTTGGGGGTGAGCTGGATGCAGATTTGATAGGTTGTCGGGGGTAGGCGGGATGCGGATTTGATAGGTTGTTGGGGGTGAGCTGGATGCAGATTTGATAGGTTGTCGGGGGTAGGCGGGATGCGGATTTGATAGGTTGTTGGGGGTGAGCTGGATGCAGATTTGATAGGTTGTCGGGGGTAGGCGGGATGCGGATTTGATAGGTTGTTGGGAGTAGGCGGGATGCAGATTTGATAGGTTGTTGGGGGTGAGCTGGATGCAGATTTGATAGGTTGTCGGGGGTAGGCGGGATGCAGATTTGATAGGTTGTTGGGAGTAGGCGGGATGCAGATTTGATAGGTTGTTGGGGGTAGGCGGGATGCAGATTTGATAGGTTGTTGGGGGTAGGCGGGATGCAGATTTGATAGGTTGTGGGAGTAGGCGGGATGCAGATTTGATAGGTTGTTGGGGGTGAGCGGGATGCAGATTTGATAGGTTGTTGGGGGTAGGCGCGATGCAGATTTGATCGGTTGTCGGGGGCAAGCGGGATGCGGATTTGATAGGTTGTTGGGGGTAGGCGGGATGCAGATTTGATAGGTTGTAGGGGGTGAGCGGGATGCAGATTTGATAGGCTGTCGGGAGTGAGCGGGATGCAGATTTGATAGGTTGTCGGGGGTAGGCGGGATGCAGATTTGATAGGTTGTCGGGAGTGAGCGGGATGCAGATTTGATAGGTTGTAGGGGGTGAGCGGGATGCAGATTTGATAGGTTGTCGGGGGTGAGCGGGATGCAGATTTGATAGGCTGTCGGGAGTGAGCGCGATGCAGATTTGATAGGTTGTCGGGAGGTGAGCGGGATGCAGATTTGATAGGTTGTTGGGGGTAGGCGGGATGCAGATTTGATAGGTTGTTGGGGTAGGCGGGATGCAGATTTGATAGGTTGTCGGGGGTAGGCGGGATGCAGATTTGATAGGTTGTTGGGGGTAGGCTGGATGCAGATTTGATAGGTTGTTGGGAGTAGGCGGGATGCGGATTTGATAGGTTGTCGGGGGTAGGCGGGATGCAGATTTGATAGGATGTCGGGGGTGAGCGGGATGCAGATTTGATAGGTTGTCGGGAGTGAGCGGGAGGCTGATTTGATAGGTTGTTGGGGGTGAGCGGGATGCAGATTTGATAGGTTGTTGGGGGTAGGCGGGATGCAGATTTGATAGGTTATTGGGGGTAGGCGGGATGCTGATTTGATAGGTTGTCGGGGGTGAGCGGGATGCTGATTTGATAGGTTGTTGGGGGTAGGCGGGATGCTGATTTGATAGGTTGTCGGGGGTGAGCGGGATGCAGATTTGATAGGTTGGGGGCGAGCGGGATGCAGATTTGATAGGTTGTTGGGGGTAGGCGGGATGCAGATTGATAGGTTGTTGGGGGTAGGCGGGATGCAGATTTGATAGGTTGTTGGGAGTAGGCGGGATGCAGATTTGATAGGTTGTTGGGGGTAGGCGGGAAGCAGATTTGATAGGTTGTTGGGGGTAGGCGGGATGCAGATTTGATAGGTTGTCGGGGGTGAGCGGGATGCAGATTTGATAGGTTGTTGGGAGTAGGCGGGATGCAGATTTGATAGGTTGTTGGGGGTGAGCGGGAAGCAGATTTGATAGGTTGTTGGGGGTAGGTGGGATGCAGATTTGATAGGTTGTTGGGGGTGAGCGGGATGCAGATTTGGTAGGTTGTTGGGGGTGAGCGGGATGCAGATTGGATAGGTTGTTGGGGGTAGGCGGGATGCAGATTTGATAGGTTGTCGGGGGTGAGTGGGATGCAGATTTGATCGGTTGTCGGGGGTAAGCGGGATGCGGATTTGATAGGTTGTTGGGGGAGGCGGGATGCAGGTTTGATAGGTGGTCGGGGGTGAGCGGGATGCAGATTTGATAGGTTGTTGGGGGTGAGCGGGATGCAGATTTGATAGGTTGTTGGGAGTAGGCGGGATGCAGATTTGATAGGTTGTTGGGAGTAGGCGGGATGCGGATTTGATAGGTTGTTGGGAGTAGGCGGGATGCAGATTTGATAGGTTGTCGGGGGTAGGCGGGATGCGGATTTGATAGGTTGTTGGGGGTGAGCTGGATGCAGATTTGATAGGTTGTCGGGGGTAGGCGGGATGCGGATTTGATAGGTTGTTGGGGGTGAGCTGGATGCAGATTTGATAGGTTGTCGGGGGTAGGCGGGATGCGGATTTGATAGGTTCTTGGGGGTGAGCTGGATGCAGATTTGATAGGTTGTCGGGGGTAGGCGGGATGCGGATTTGACAGGTTGTTGGGAGTAGGCGGGATGCAGATTTGATAGGTTGTTGGGGGTGAGCTGGATGCAGATTTGATAGGTTGTCGGGGGTAGGCGGGATGCAGATTTGATAGGTTGTTGGGAGTAGGCGGGATGCAGATTTGATAGGTTGTTGGGGGTAGGCGGGATGCAGATTTGATAGGTTGTTGGGAGTGGGCGGGATGCAGATTTGATAGGTTGTTGGGGGTAGGCGGGATGCAGATTTGATAGGTTGTTGGGAGTAGGCGGGATGCAGATTTGATAGGTTGTTGGGGGTGAGCGGGATGCAGATTTGATAGGTTGTTGGGGGTAGGCGCGATGCAGATTTGATCGGTTGTCGGGGGCAAGCGGGATGCGGATTTGATAGGTTGTTGGGGGTAGGCGGGATGCAGATTTGATAGGTTGTAGGGGGTGAGCGGGATGCAGATTTGATAGGTTGTCGGGGGTGAGCGGGATGCAGATTTGATAGGCTGTCGGGAGTGAGCGGGATGCAGATTTGATAGGTTGTCGGGGGTAGGCGGGATGCAGATTTGATAGGTTGTCGGGAGTGAGCGGGATGCAGATTTGATAGGTTGTCGGGGGTGAGCGGGATGCAGATTTGATAGGTTGTCGGGGGTGAGCGGGATGCAGATTTGATAGGCTGTCGGGAGTGAGCGCGATGCAGATTTGATAGGTTGTCGGGAGTGAGCGGGATGCAGATTTGATAGGTTGTTGGGGGTAGGCGGGATGCAGATTTGATAGGTTGTTGGGGTAGGCGGGATGCAGATTTGATAGGTTGTCGGGGGTAGGCGGGATGCAGATTTGATAGGTTGTTGGGGGTAGGCTGGATGCAGATTTGATAGGTTGTTGGGAGTAGGCGGGATGCGGATTTGATAGGTTGTCGGGGGTAGGCGGGATGCAGATTTGATAGGATGTCGGGGGTGAGCGGGATGCAGATTTGATAGGTTGTCGGGAGTGAGCGGGAGGCTGATTTGATAGGTTGTTGGGGGGTGAGGGGATGCAGATTTGATAGGTGTTGGGGCGTAGGCGGGATGCAGATTTGATAGGTTATTGGGGGTAGGCGGGATGCTGATTTGATAGGTTGTCGGGGGTGAGCGGGATGCTGATTTGATAGGTTGTTGGGGGTAGGCGGGATGCTGATTTGATAGGTTGTCGGGGGTGAGCGGGATGCAGATTTGATAGGTTGGGGGCGAGCGGGATGCAGATTTGATAGGTTGTTGGGGGTAGGCGGGATGCAGATTTGATAGGTTGTTGGGGGTAGGCGGGATGCAGATTTGATAGGTTGTTGGGAGTAGGCGGGATGCAGATTTGATAGGTTGTTGGGGGTAGGCGGGGAAGAAGATTTGATAGGTTGTTGGGGGTAGGCGGGATGCAGATTTGATAGGTTGTCGGGGGTGAGCGGGATGCAGATTTGATAGGTTGTTGGGAGTAGGCGGGATGCAGATTTGATAGGTTGTTGGGGGTGAGCGGGAAGCAGATTTGATAGGTTGTTGGGGGTAGGTGGGATGCAGATTTGATAGGTTGTTGGGGGTGAGCGGGATGCAGATTTGGTAGGTTGTTGGGGGTGAGCGGGATGCAGATTGGATAGGTTGTTGGGGGTAGGCGGGATGCAGATTTGATAGGTTGTCGGGGGTAAGCGGGATGCGGATTTGATAGGTTGTTGGGGGAGGCGGGATGCAGGTTTGATAGGTGGTCGGGGGTGAGCGGGATGCAGATATGATAGGTTGTTGGGGGTGAGCGGGATGCAGATTTGATAGGTTGTTGGGAGTAGGCGGGATGCAGATTTGATAGGTTGTTGGGAGTAGGCGGGATGCGGATTTGATAGGTTGTTGGGAGTAGGCGGGATGCAGATTTGATAGGTTGTCGGGGGTAGGCGGGATGCGGATTTGATAGGTTGTTGGGGGTGAGCTGGATGCAGATTTGATAGGTTGTCGGGGGTAGGCGGGATGCGGATTTGATAGGTTGTTGGGGGTGAGCTGGATGCAGATTTGATAGGTTGTCGGGGGTAGGCGGGATGCGGATTTGATAGGTTGTTGGGGGTGAGCT
Organism: Scyliorhinus canicula; assembly: GCF_902713615.1. Lineage (NCBI taxonomy): Eukaryota > Metazoa > Chordata > Chondrichthyes > Carcharhiniformes > Scyliorhinidae > Scyliorhinus > Scyliorhinus canicula. The sequence continues at coordinate 3,801,464 of NC_052156.1, forward strand.
GGATGCAGATTTGATAGGTTGTCGGGGGGTAGGCGGGATGCGGATTTGATAGGTTGTTGGGAGTAGGCGGGATGCAGATTTGATAGGTTGTTGGGGGTGAGCTGGATGCAGATTTGATAGGTTGTCGGGGGTAGGCGGGATGCAGATTTGATAGGTTGTTGGGAGTAGGCGGGATGCAGATTTGATAGGTTGTTGGGGGTAGGCGGGATGCAGATTTGATAGGTTGTTGGGAGTGGGCGGGATGCAGATTTGATAGGTTGTTGGGGGTAGGCGGGATGCAGATTTGATAGGTTGTTGGGAGTAGGCGGGATGCAGATTTGATAGGTTGTCGGCGGTAGGCGGGATGCAGATTTGATCGGTTGTTGGGGGTGAGCTGGATGCAGATTTGATAGGTTGTCGGGGGTAGGCGGGATGCAGATTTGACAGGTTGTTGGGAGTAGGCGGGATGCAGATTTGATAGGTTGTCGGCGGTAGGCGGGATGCAGATTTGACCGGTTGTTGGGGGTAGGCGGGATGCAGATTTGATAGATTGTTGGGGGTAGGCTGGATGCAGATTTGATAGGTTGTTGGGAGTAGGCGGGATGCGGATTTGATAGGTTGTTGGGAGTAGGCGGGATGCAGATTTGATAGGTTGTTGGGAGTAGGCGGGATGCAGATTTGATAGGTTGTTGGGGGTAAGCGGGATGCATATTTGATAGGTTGTTGGGGGTAGGCGGGATGCTGATTTGATTGGTTGTCGGGGGTGAGCGGGATGCTGATTTGATAGGTTGTTGGGGGTAGGCGGGATGCTGATTTGATAGGTTGTCGGGGGTGAGCGGGATGCAGATTTGATAGGTTGGGGGTGAGCGGGATGCAGATTTGATAGGTTGTTGGGGGTAGGCGGGATGCAGATTTGATAGGTTGTTGGGGGTAGGCGGGATGCAGATTTGATAGGTTGTTGGGAGTAGGCGGGATGCAGATTTGATAGGTTGTTGGGGGTAGGCGGGAAGCAGATTTGATAGGTTGTTGGGGGTAGGCGGGATGCAGATTTGATAGGTTGTCGGGGGTGAGCGGGATGCAGATTTGATAGGTTGTTGGGAGTAGGCGGGATGCAGATTTGATAGGTTGTTGGGGGTGAGCGGGAAGCAGATTTGATAGGTTGTTGGGGGTAGGCGGGATGCAGATTTGATAGGTTGTTGGGGGTGAGCGGGATGCAGATTTGGTAGGTTGTTGGGGGTGAGCGGGATGCAGATTGGATAGGTTGTTGGGGGTAGGCGGGATGCAGATTTGATAGGTTGTCGGGGGTGAGCGGGATGCAGATTTGATTGGTTGTCGGGGGTAAGCGGGATGCGGATTTGATAGGTTGTTGGGGGAGGCGGGATGCAGGTTTGATAGGTGGTCGGGGGTGAGCGGGATGCAGATTTGATAGGTTGTTGGGGGTGAGCGGGATGCAGATTTGATAGGTTGTTGGGAGTAGGCGGGATGCAGATTTGATAGGTTGTTGGGAGTAGGCGGGATGCGGATTTGATAGGTTGTTGGGAGTAGGCGGGATGCAGATTTGATAGGTTGTCGGGGGTAGGCGGGATGCGGATTTGATAGGTTGTTGGGGGTGAGCTGGATGCAGATTTGATAGGTTGTCGGGGGTAGGCGGGATGCGGATTTGATAGGTTGTTGGGGGTGAGCTGGATGCAGATTTGATAGGTTGTCGGGGGTAGGCGGGATGCGGATTTGATAGGTTGTTGGGGGTGACGTGGATGCAGATTTGATAGGTTGTCGGGGGTAGGCGGGATGCGGTTTGATAGGTTGTTGGGAGTAGGCGGGATGCAGATTTGATAGGTTGTTGGGGGTGAGCTGGATGCAGATTTGATAGGTTGTCGGGGGTAGGCGGGATGCAGATTTGATAGGTTGTTGGGAGTAGGCGGGATGCAGATTTGATAGGTTGTTGGGGGTAGGCGGGATGCAGATTTGATAGGTTGTTGGGAGTGGGCGGGATGCAGATTTGATAGGTTGTTGGGGGTAGGCGGGATGCAGATTTGATAGGTTGTTGGGAGTAGGCGGGATGCAGATTTGATAGGTTGTCGGCGGTAGGCGGGATGCAGATTTGATCGGTTGTTGGGGGTGAGCTGGATGCAGATTTGATAGGTTGTCGGGGGTGAGCGGGATGCAGATTTGATAGGTTGTTGGGGGTAGGCGGGATGCAGATTTGATAGGTTGTCGGGGGTGAGCGGGATGCAGATTTGATAGGTTGTTGGGAGTAGGCGGGATGCAGATTTGATAGGTTGTTGGGGGTGAGCGGGAAGCAGATTTGATAGGTTGTTGGGGGTAGGCGGGATGCAGATTTGATAGGTTGTTGGGGGTGAGCGGGATGCAGATTTGGTAGGTTGTTGGGGGTGAGCGGGATGCAGATTGGATAGGTTGTTGGGGGTAGGCGGGATGCAGATTTGATTGGTTGTCGGGGGTGAGCGGGATGCAGATTTGATCGGTTGTCGGGGGTAAGCGGGATGCGGATTTGATAGGTTGTTGGGGGAGGCGGGATGCAGGTTTGATAGGTGGTCGGGGGTGAGCGGGATGCAGATTTGATAGGTTGTTGGGGGTGAGCGGGATGCAGATTTGATAGGTTGTTGGGAGTAGGTGGGATGCAGATTTGATAGGTTGTTGGGAGTAGGCGGGATGCGGATTTGATAGGTTGTTGGGAGTAGGCGGGATGCAGATTTGATAGGTTGTCGGGGGTAGGCGGGATGCGGATTTGATAGGTTGTTGGGGGTGAGCTGGATGCAGATTTGATAGGTTGTCGGGGGTAGGCGGGATGCGGATTTGATAGGTTGTTGGGGGTGAGCTGGATGCAGATTTGATAGGTTGTCGGGGGTAGGCGGGATGCGGATTTGATAGATTGTTCGGGGTGACGTGGATGCAGATTTGATAGGTTGTCGGGGGTAGGCGGGATGCGGATTTGATAGGTTGTTGGGAGTAGGCGGGATGCAGATTTGATAGGTTGTTGGGGGTGAGCTGGATGCAGATTTGATAGGTTGTCGGGGGTAGGCGGGATGCAGATTTGATAGGTTGTTGGGAGTAGGCGGGATGCAGATTTGATAGGTTGTTGGGGGTAGGCGGGATGCAGATTTGATAGGTTGTTGGGAGTGGGCGGGATGCAGATTTGATAGGTTGTTGGGGGTAGGCGGGATGCAGATTTGATAGGTTGTTGGGAGTAGGCGGGATGCAGATTTGATAGGTTGTCGGCGGTAGGCGGGATGCAGATTTGATCGGTTGTTGGGGGTGAGCTGGATGCAGATTTGATAGGTTGTCGGGGGTAGGCGGAATGCAGATTTGACAGGTTGTTGGGGGTAGGCGGGATGCAGATTTGATAGATTGTTGGGGGTAGGCTGGATGCAGATTTGATAGGTTGTTGGGAGTAGGCGGGATGCGGATTTGATAGGTTGTTGGGAGTAGGCGGGATGCAGATTTGATAGGTTGTTGGGAGTAGGCGGGATGCAGATTTGATAGGTTGTTGGTGGTAAGCGGGATGCATATTTGATAGGTTGTTGGGGGTAGGCGGGATGCAGATTTAATAGGTTGTTGGGAGTAGGCGGGATGCAGATTTGATAGGTTGTTGGGGGTAGGCGGGATGCAGATTTGATTGGTTGTTGGGAGTAGGCGGGATGCAGATTTGATAGGTTGTGGGGGGAGAGCGGGTTGCGGATTTGATAGGTTGTCGGGGGTAGGCGGGATGCAGATTTGATAGGTTGTTGGGAGTCGGCGGGATGCGGATTTGATAGGTTGGGAGTAGGCGGGATGCAGATTTGATAGGTTGTTGGGGGTAGGCGGGATGCAGATTTGATAAGTTGTCGGGGGTGAGCGCGATGCAGATTTGATAGCTTGGTAGTAGGCGGGATGCAGATTTGATAGGTTGTCGGGGGTAGGCGGGATGCGGATTTGATAGGTTGTTGGGAGTAGGTGGGATGCAGATTTGATAGGTTGTCGGGGGTGAGCGCGATGCAGATTTGATAGGTTGTCGGGGGTAGGCGGGATGCGGATTTGATAGGTTGTTGGGAGTAGGCGGGATGCAGATTTGATAGGTTGTCGGGGGTAGGCGGGATGCAGATTTGATAGGTTGTTGGGGGTAGGCGGGATGCAGATTTGAAAAGTTGTCGGGGGTAGGCGGGATGCAGATTTGATAGGTTGTCGGGGGTGAGCTGGACGCAGATTTGATAGGTTGTCGGGAGTGAGCTGGACGCAGATTTGATAGGTTGTCGGGGGTAGGCGGGATGCGGATTTGATAGGTTGTCGGGGGTGAGCTGGACGCAGATTTGATAGGTTGTCGGGGGTTGGCGGGATGCGGATTTGATAGGTTGTTGGGAGTAGGCGGGATGCGGATTTGATAGGTTGTTGGGGGTGAGCTGGATGCAGATTTGATAGGTTGTCGGGGGTAGGCGGGATGCGGATTTGATAGGTTGTTGGGGGTTGGCGGGATGCAGATTTGATAGGTTGTTGGGGGTCGGCGGGATGCGGATTTGATAGGTTGTCGGGCGTAGGCGGGATGCAGATTTGATAGGATGTCGGGGGTGAGCGGGATGCAGATTTGACAGGTTGTTGGGAGTAGGCGGGATGCAGATTTGATAGGTTGTTGGGAGTGAGCGGGATGCAGATTTGATAGGTTGTTGGGGGGAGGCGGGATGCAGATTTGATAGGTTGTTGGGGGTAGGTGGGATGCTGATTTGATAGGTTGTCGGGGGTGAGCGGGATGCTGATTTGATAGGTTGTTGGGGGGAGGCGGGATGCAGATTTGATAGGTTGTTGGGGGTAGGTGGGATGCTGATTTGATAGGTTGTCGGGGGTGAGCGGGATGCTGATTTGATAGGTTGTCGGGGGTGAGCGGGATGCTGATTTGATAGGTTGTCGGGGGTGAGCGGGATGCTGATTTGATAGGTTGTCGGGGGTGAGCGGGATGCTGATTTAAGGTTACTATCAGATCATGCAGATCTTATGAAATGGTGAAACAGGCTCAGAGGGGCTGAATTACCTACCCGTGCTCCCTGTTCGTATGTTTGTATGAAGAAAACCTCTTGCAGGCCACCCCTCAGCCTGACCTCCAGCCTGTTCAATCCTTCCAGACAGTCAAGCCTCCCCAGTGCTTTTCTTTTTCACAGCCTGGTTCACCCGTATTATTACTTTGGTGATTTGTATAGCTATACCCCATATCTCTTTGCTCCTCGACCTATTTTGACACTTTGTCCAAGAGGTCTTTTTCTTCCGAGCAAAATGCACATTCAACCAAGCAGAGAATCATCGAATCCCTTCAGTGCAGAAGGAGGCCATTCAGCCCATTGAGTCTGCACTGATTCTCTGAAAGAACACCCTGCTAGCTCACGCCCCGCCCTATCTGCGCAATCCCGCATTCCCACCCTAAGGGGTAATTTAGCATAGCAAATCCATGTAACCTGCCCATAGACTGTGGGAGGAAGACAATGCAGACTCGGGGAGAATGTGCAGACTCCACATACACAGTCGCCCGAGATCCGAATCGAACCTGGGTCCCCACCGCTGAGGCAGCAGTGCTGACCACTGTGCCACCGTGTCGCCCGTTCATCGCACGCAGAGAATCATTTGTCAATTGCACGTTCATTCTACTGGTGTATTAATGCCGTCTTGTGTTTAATTTCCATCTTCCTCTGTATTAAACACAACAATGGTTTGGAAATGAGGGAATAGTATCAGGAAGCTTGGCTACTGAGGGCACCGACAAGTTTAGAGAATAAGCAGATCATGTAGTCAGATAATATTCCCTCTCCTCTCATCACCCTGGTCCTATTTATGTGCCTGTGGAAGAATTTGGAATTCCCTTTCATGTTAGCTGCCAGTTCTTCTGCTCACTCTTTGCATCTCTCATTCCCTTCCGAATGTTTTGTATTTAGCCAGATTTCGAATTGTATTATCTACCTGATATCTTTTGTGTGTCCCCTTTTTCTGCTTCATTTTACTGTCTTGTCACCATCCAGGGAGATCTGGCTTTGTTTACCCTATCATTCCCTATTGTAAGAATGTACCTGGACTGTCGCCCCCCCCCCCCCCCCCCCCCCCCCCCCCCCCCCCCCCTCTCAGCCCCACCACGTTGCCCCTGAACCATCTCCTCTTTAAAGGCAGCCCATTGTTCGATTGCCATTGTGATTCCAGTTTACCTCGGAGTGATGTGTTCTCATTCTGCTGATATAGGTCCTCCTCTTGGCTTTTGCATTCTTAAGTTCCTATTGCTGAAACGTTGGGTTATATATGCTCTTTTCATTTTCATCTTTATCAACCAGACCTCTGTTTAGCTGAACCCCTAAATCTCTGCATTGAAGGTTCAGTATTTAGTGCAAGCGGCCGCTTTAGTCTTTCTTCAATCTCTCATTTATCCGCTGTTAAATTTCAGCTACCATTCGTCCACCCCATTCGCTAATCTATGACCTGAAATTGCTTGCAGCCTCGTTCAGTTAGTTGCACCTCTGTCTGCTGGCTGCTAAGTACTGATAATGTCTCCCCATACTCGTGTTCAGATGTGCAGTGATCTTAATGTTGACCCCTGGGGGACACCATAGCTCAGCTCACTGCAGACCAAAATAAATCCGTGAATCTCTCTTATCCATGCTACCCTGCTCCCTTTACTGTGTCTGCTATGCAGAACCGAAAATCACGCCTTCTGACAATGTCTGCCGACAGTACATTGAGGAGAAAAAGGAGGGATCAAGTCTCAGGGTACCATGACTCTCACTAGTCCTTCCTTACTCTGATCATGTCAATTACAGTTTTAAAAATGTTGATTTAAACGGCCATTTAGCATCTTGGGATATCACACATAAAGTAAATGACAGTAGTTCCGAAGCCTGGAGCTGAGCTGCACCTAGAAAATGTGGCACTGGCCCAGGAGAGTCACAGATTGCCGACAGAACAGAAAGAGGCTATTCGGCCCTTTGAACACATGTGGTTCTCTGCCAGAGAAATGTAGCTGTTCACACCCCCCTCCCTTTTTCTCATACTCCGTCGTTATCTAATTCTCTTTTGAAAGTGATGGTTGAATTTGCTTGCAGCTTTTCAAACAGTGCAGTCCCGATGCTAACCATCTGCTGTTTAAATAATGTTACCCCTCAGGTTGACTCTTGATTCTTTTGTCAGTCACTTTTGAAATGAAATGAAATGAAAATTGCTTATTGTCACGAGTAGGCTTCAAATTAAGTTACTGTGAAAAGCCCCTAGTCGCCACATTCCGGTGCCTGTTCGGGGAGACTGGTACGGAAATTGAACCCACGCTGCTGGCCTTGTTCTGCATTACAAGCCAGCTGGTTAGCTCTGTGCTAAACCAGCCCCTTTTGTTACTGTATCAGGAACAGATCCCAATTTATATTAGGGAACCGGACAAAACCCCAATAGTTTGCAAACTGAGGAAAGGATACTTTGTTCCAGGAGTGATCCACTGACAACCAGGGATCTTTCATATTAAAACAAACTTCCTACGATTAAGACAGGAATAACCCTATTAACATACAAGGATAAAACAGCTTTTCAATTAACAGTTAAGCAGTTCTAAGTAAAACCATTCCCATCCACTTCTAAACTTTCAGTTGGGCAAAAACCACACCCACAGGTCAAATGCCACTTATTAATAGTGTTAACACTGAGTGGCTTACAGATTTATTCACCACGTCCTTGGGAGAGAAGCTTTCAGGAGTCAGTCTGCGAAACACACCTCCATTCCTCTGAATCCAGAGCAGAACTCTCAAAATGAAGTTCAAAACAGACACAGAGCAGAGCTGAAAAACTAAACTAAAACAGACCCAGCCCCTCCTGTGAGTGACATCACAGTTAACTCCTTAATCACAGCTTTAGAAGACGTATAGGGCGCGATTCAATTGGGAGAAAAAGAGTCCCGTTTTGAAGAATAGTGGGATGTTTCTCGGAGCATGTAACACTGAGAACGACCCTGTTATTAAACGGGTCTTTGGTTTGATTGGGGGTCTCTGTGGGAAATACCCTGCCGATGCCGCACTTACATTCATTTCCTGCACTGACGAGCTTGTTAGTACAGGAAGACATCGGAGCAGCATTTATAAATGCCGCCCCAATCTCTTGACCCCACCGCAGCCCCCCCCAACGTCCCAATATATTGATTTGGGGTCCCTCCTCATCCCATCTTGTAAGGGCAGGGCACCCTCGTCCCAGTCCTTGACACTGCCAGCCAGTGACAGGGTGGCGTGGCCAGTTTGTCTGGGTGATGGTGCCAAGGTGTCCAGGTGGCATCGGATGTGCCAGTGTACCATCCTGCCCAGGGCCTAACCACCGATCACCTGGGAGACACCCCACCTCCCACCACCAAGTGCCGTTATGCCTGGTGTATGTTTGTGGAAACCAGTGTTAAATGGCGCACGGCGAGGCTTCCCAGGTGCCGGCATTCAATCCCAGGCCTTGGGATACTCCAGCACAGACGTGTTTAAGTGAAGCTATCTGCTCACTCAAATACACAAATCTAGATCCAGATCGCGACGTCTCGCGAGATCGTGTTAGTCTCGCAATACGCTGCATCCCGAGCCTGGTAAATCCCGTAGGATTTCACAGCCTCGTCATGTCACCAAGTCAGTGCAAAGAGGCCGTACAATCCTGCAGCCAATCTGTTTACCTTAACCTAAGTCCTTTTAATAACATTGCTGCAACCAGCCTCCCCGGACAGGCGTCGGAATGTGGCGACTAGGGGCTTTTCACAGTAACTTCATTGAAACCTACTCGTGACAATAAGCGATTTTCATTTTCATTTAATTCAACAAACACAATACAATCTATAAATCCCCTTCATTCATCACACTAAATGTATAAATCTCAGACGGTGGCTGAAGGTATTTCTGAGTACGGCATGTCAGGTGGATTATAACTGACTGTGAAGAATCTGTGGTGTTATCCTTTAGGTTCAGTGACCCAGTCCAGAGGCTGGATTAGCACAGTGGGCCAAACAGCTGGCTTGTAGTGCAGAACAATGCCAGCAGCGCGGGTTCAATTCCCGTACCAGCCTCCCCGAACAGGTGCCGGAATGTGGCGACTAGGGGCTTTTCACAGTAACTTCATTGAAGCCTACTTGTGACAATAAGCGATTTTCATTTTCATTTCGGGGCAGAGAATTCCGCAGACTAATGTCCCTCTTGAGAAAAGTAAAGTCTCCTCTTATCTGCATTAAAAAGGAGACTTCTCATTCTTAAACAGTGTCAGCCGCTTCTCAAATGTCATAGATGTCATAGAATTTACAGTGCAGAAGGAGGCCATTCGGCCCATCGAGTCTGCACTGGCTCTTGGAAAGAGCAGCCCACCCAAGGTCAACACCTCCACCCTATCCCCATAACCCAGTAACCCCACCCAACACTAAGGGCAATTTATCAGGGCCAATCCACCTAACCTGCACATCTTTGGACTGTGGGAGGAAACTGGAGCACCCGGAGGAAACCCACGCAGACACGGGGAGGATGTGCAGACTCCACACAGACAGTGACCCAAGCCGGAATCGAACCTGGGACCCTGGAGCTGTGAAGCAATTGCGCTATCCACAATGCTACCGTGCTGCCTCACGGCAGTGCAGTGCAGGTGACTTTCAATTATTAAACGTTGCAGATTGTACCTGTCCATGGCTGTGTCAGGTGACTGACCCCGCAAGAGCTTTTATTTCCTTTGCAGTGGTATCAATTACCAAGCATTAAATTGATCTGGATGAGAGGCCTTTGCTATATATAGTACTTCCTGAGCTCTAATGGGATTCACAGGATGACAGAATTGTTGCGGCGCAGAATGAAGTTATTCGGCCCATCGTGTCTGCACCGGCTTGCCAAATCAGCATCATGCCTTAGTGCCATTCCCCTGCCTTTTCCCCATACCCCTGCACATTGTGTCTGTTCAAATACCCATCTAACGCCCTCCTGAATGCTTCAATTGAAGCTGCCTCCACCACACTCCCAGGCCGTGCATTCCACACCCCAACCACTCGCTGTGTGAAAAAGCTATTTCTCACATTACATTTGCTTCTTTTGCAAATCACTTTAAACCTGTGCCCTCTCGTTCTTGGCCCTTTTACGAGCAGGAATAGTTTCTCCCTGTCTACTCTGTCCAGCCCCTTCATGATTTTGAACCGTTCAATCAAATATTTTGAGCATTTTTATAAAATTGGCTGCTTTGAATGTCAAAAACCACATGAGTTGAAATGACATAAAGTAATCCAAATGTGTTTTATAATAGTGAATATCTTGCTATTGTGTGTGTTGACTAGCCATTGCCTCATGGTGGTGCTGTAGACTATAATGTTAGACCAGCAAGTGGATAAACACCCAGTCTGACAGAATCTCTCGGCATCCATTGACTTCATTTCGAAAGCACTTTATCATATGGCTACAAACTTTTGGCATTAAGGAACTGTTACGTTAACAGACCCAATAGAGCACCTTACTTACTATAATGGGAAGAGAAACCATTTCATTTGTTTTTCTAACAATTGTGTCTTTGAAAGTAGCTGCATGCTGGTCGTTTATACAGGTAAAAGTAGTCTCCACAGTCCCAGATGACCACAGGCTGCTTTCCCCTTTGAGGGGGGAGAGCTGACTGATGGTGATTTAAGCTGAGGGTCACCACACCTCAGGCGAGGGGCGAGGTTGAGAAGGCGGGGCCTTCATGAATAACCTCAGTTGGTACGGGGGATTGAACCCCAAGGCTGCTGGCCTCGTTCTGCATCACAAACCAGCTGTCTAGCCAAGTGATACAAAGACCATTGTAGTTTGCAGGGTGATATGCTTAATGTTCTAACTGATGTGTGGTGGGAGAGTGTGCTAGTGGAGCCCTTCTCAAAGTGCAGTGGGTACCTTGAGCCAGAATTTCCAGAGATACAAACTGTCAAACAGGCCTCCTCCTGTCTGTCTCTCTCACCCACTCCTTATGTTCTCTCCTGAAGGTGCTGTGACTTGAGCTTGGATTACTGGCAGTATTTCGAGCTTTTGCACAAGTTCAGTTCTTCTTTTGTAAATCTTGGGAATCATTGTAAATCTAGCGTGGCTATTAAGCTGAAGGAAGTGGTAGGGAGAACATCATGGAATTTCACCGCATACTGACCCCCTCGCTGAATATCCAACACAGACTTTCCAGCAGGGAAACGTGGCTGAATACCCTTCCTTCCACCAGGCTTGCCCCATTGCAGAGAGCTGTGATCAGCATTATTACCCTTGCTGCTAGCCAGTATTGATCAATTAAACGTGTTGCCTTCCTAGTCTGGCTCAGTCTCACTTTGAGCAGCGTATCTAACCCCCTAGCTGGGGAATCCCTTGAGTGGGAACCTTTAAACATGTCATTTTTATTTGAGAAATTGTTTTTGCGTTTCTGTGGGATTTTACTTAAAAAGTGAATCCAGAGCTTGATATTAAATTTTTTATCTTTTGCTTCATTAATCATTTGAACGTGCTTTAATCGTGAAACTGAAAACTATCCCAGTTGTATTATCATTGAAAGTAAATAGAGCAACGCCCAAATCTGGACTCACCAAACTGCTTCAGATTCGCAATGAGACTATTTCTTGGCTCAGTACAGAATCTGAACTCCAGCTGTGTTCTCCATTTAATGCATTATATTTAAATGTTACAGTGAATCTCAACAGTTCACCAATCTTAATCACAAACTGTTTAAATATTTGAATATTGTTCATTGTTGGCTTGGGAATGTTGCATATAAGCCGTATGTCTCTCCTATGATTCTCTGATCGATAACTCACTTCGCGATCACTGGTTCCAGCTCGACCTCACTCAACCTCTTCAGTGCTGGTTCTGTCAGACTGCTTGTCCTCTATCACCATATCCTGCGGTCAAACTTGAAATGAAAAATAAAATGAAAATCGCTTATTGTCAGAAGTAGGCTTCAAATGAAGTTACTGTGAAAAGCCCCTAGTCACCACATTCCGGCGCCTGTTCGGGGAGGCTGGTACGGGAATTGAACCCGTGCTGCTGGCCTGCCTTGGTCTGCTTTAAAAGCCAGCGATTTAGCCTTGTGCTAAACCAGCCCCTTTAGGAAAATCAAAGGCCATCACCTTCAGCCCTGCCATAAACTCATGTTCCCCCTCTGCTGATCCTATCCCCAGCCAGAGTCTCGGTTTGTTCCAGACTGAACTATAGAAATGCAAGCTGCTGTTAAATTGTTCCCCTCCCAGTGTTTGATTTGTAATCGCTGTATACGCTAATGCCACATGGCTTAATATTCTCTCCCTAAAAAGTGCAAAATTATGAGGGACATAGATAGGAAACTTCTCCCCTTAGTAGTGGGGTCAGTACCTGGGGGGGGGGGGGGTAGATTTAACTTTAGGAGCAGGAGATTTGGAGGGGATTGGAGGAAAAGCTTTTTCACCCAGGGGGTGGTATGAATACGAAACTCTCTGCCTGAAAGGGGTAGAGGCAGGAACCCGTACAACATTAACAAGCATGTAGTTGAGCAGTTGAAAAGCCCGTAGCGTGCTTGATGGCTGGCATAGACAGGATGGGCCAAATGGACTCTTTCAGTTTGTAAAACTCTATGACTCTAAACTTGGACTGTGAGATTTAACTGTTTTACGGTCCAGGTGACACGGTGGTTAGCACTGCTGTCTCACCACTCCAGGGACCCAGGTTCAATTCCAGCCTTGGGTTGTCTCTGTGACAGCACAGAAAAGGTTCATCACGTCTGCACCGGTCAAAAGCAACCACCTAACTATTCTAATCCCATTTTCCAGCACTTGGCCCATAGCCTTGTCTGTCCTGGAGTTTGCGTGGGTTTCCTCCGGGTGCTCCGGTTTCCACCCACAGTCCAAAGATGTGTGGGTTAGGTGGATTGGCCATGCTAAAGTGCCCCTTAGCCCAAGTAAGTGCAGATCAGGTGGGGTTACAAGGATAGGGCAGGGGAGTGGGTCTAGCTCTTTCAGAGGGTCGAGTGGCCACTGGTCTGCTTCTGCACTGTAGAAATTCTATGTTCCATGTTCTGTACATAGTCTCCAAGCTTTGGCACTGGTAACTCAGGCCTTTGTCCCTTTGGGGGAAGTGTTTGCATTGAAAATTAAACAAAAAGAAGATTCACGGGTGGTGCAGATTTCCTAATAGTTTAACTTGTAAACCCTTAAACGTGGTGTTGGGTGTCTGCGCCTGTCATACACTTGACAGATCAGGAACAATGGTGCGGCACATTAATACCACAAGATAATCTGAGTGATTGTCACCTAATGCCGGATGCTCCTGAAGCCATTCCAGCCTGCACAGTTCACTGGCTGAATAATTAGAATCTTAACCTGTTTGTTTGTGGCTAAGATAAACTTTCCTGGCTGCAAGGAACCATTTCTATCTCAGCAGACAGTTCATAATCTCCTTTAGGCCTACATCCCTCCGAGTGAGAACACTGCACACTGCACTCCCCCAATTCTGGCCTCTTGTAAATCTTAGATTTTAATCGCTCTACCATTCCGCTGCCTGGGCTCTGAACTCTGAAATCTCCTCCCTAAATCTCTCTCTGCCTCATTGTCCTCCTTTAACCTCTATAAAACCTGCCTCTCAGACCAAGCTTTTGGTCACTTGCCCTAGTTTCCCTTGTGTAACCTGGTGTCACATTAGTTTGCCCCTGTGGAGTGCCTTGTGATATTTTACTATGTTAAAGATTCTGCGTAAGTGCAAGTTGTTGCTTTGTGTGCCGTGTGGTTGAACACCCGTCACGATAAAACAGTGCATAATCTGACTTGCCGTGAACAGCACTTTACTGAAGACCGCACTGTTATATAATATGCCTCTTAAAATGTTTCTCTTGTACTAAGATTCTGTTTTCTGCTCCCTCTCTGTTAGCCGCAAACAACCAACACAGTCGAGGAGCCTCTTGACCTGATCAGGCTTAGCCTGGACGAGCGAATTTATGTGAAAATGCGAAACGATCGGGAGCTCCGAGGAAGACTGCATGTGGGTAACCAGTCGGATTATTTCAGTCCTGTATTAGTAATCATTCGAATCACAGAGCAAAGGAGGCCATTGAGCTCATGGTGCCTGAGCCAGCTTTTTGAAAGATTACTCCCAGTCCCCTTGCTCTTTCTCAGTAGCCCTGTTAATGTTTCCTTTCAGGTATTTACCCAATTCCCTTTTGAAAGTTACTGCTGTATCTGTTTCCATCGGCCTTTCAGGCAACGTGTTCCAGATTACAATTACTTGCTGCATAAAAACAATACTCTTCAGTTCCCAGCTGGCTTTTTTGTCAATTAATCTGAACCTGTATATTCTGGTTGCTCATCAGCCCACTGGTGTAAATATTTCTTTCCCTCTGCTCTATCATCTTACATAATGTTTGAACGCCTCTATTAGGTCTCCCCTTAACCTTTTCTGCTCGAAGGAGAATAATTGCAGGTTTTTATTTTATTTGTTAATTTACTGGCTGTGGGTGTTGCTGGCTAGGCCAGCATTTATTGCTCATCTGAATTGCCCTTCAGCAGGTGACAAAGAGGAGCATTGGTGAGTTGCTATGGTGCATCTTGTCACTGGTATACAGCACTGCCGCCGTGTGCCAGTGGTGGAGGGAGTGAATGTCAAGGGGCGGTGGTTAGATCCTCTCTTGTTGGAGATGGTCATTGCCTGGCACTTGTGTGGCGCGAATGTAACTTGCCACTTGTCAGCCCCAAGCCTGGATATTGTCCAGGTCTTGCTGCATTTGGACAGGGACGGCTTCATTATCTGAGGAGTCGCGAATGGTGCTGAACATTGTGCAGTCATCTGCAAACATCCCCACTTCTCACCTTATGATGGAAGGGAGGTCATTGATGAAGCAGCTGAAGATGGTTGGGCCTAGGACACTACCCTGAGGAACTCCTGCAGTGATGTTCGGGAACAGTGATGATTGACCTCCAACCACCAGGTATGATTCCAACCAGGCATGACCTCCATTTACACCAGGTATGACCAACCAGCGGAGAATTTTCCCCCTGATTCCCATTGACCCCAGTTAAGCGCGGGCTCCTTGATGCATTACTCTGTCAAATGCTGCCTTGATGCCAAGGGCAGTCACTCTGTCCTCACCTCTTTAGTTCAGTTCTTTGTCCATGTTTGGACCAAGGCTGCCATGAGACAAGGAGCCACATGGCCCTGTAAACAGTGATGGCAACTCCAGACGCTCAGCAGCCCATCCTCTTGAGGGATAATCAGTTGCTGCAATTATAGTGGGGGGGTGAGCCAGGTCCACCTGACTCATTGACCTGCAGTTTCAGATGCTGTGCATTCCCAGCATTTGTTTAATTTATTCCTATTTAAATCTTTACATCCTCTTGCGGATCAGATAGACACAGGGCTTTGCAACAATTTAGGTCACGGGTGACAGTGTTAATCTATCTCGATGCAAGTCCTGCTGACCATCACACAAGCAGGGATATTTATAATTTGAAAGCGGAAGGGCTGCTATACATTCCAGGGATGTGGGAGTCACCAGCGAGGCCAGCCTTTATCACCCATCCCTAATTGCTCTGAGACCGGACAATGAACAGTTTTTTAGGATAGTCCACCTGATTCATGGTCACTTGTTCTGCTTTATTCTTTCTTGGGATATTGGCATCTCTGGCTAAGCCAGCATTTGTTGCTCATCCTTAATTGCCCTTGAACTGAGTGGCTTGCTGGGCCATTTCAGTGAGAGGTCAACCACATTGCTGTGAGTCTGGTGTGACATGTAGGCCAGACCAGGTAAGGATGGCAGACTTCCTTCCTCAATGGACATTAGTGAACCAGGTGAGGTTTTACAATAATCAACAATTTTTTTAAAATTCATTTACAGAATGTGGGGGCCACCGGCTAGGCCAGCATTTATTGCCCATCCCTAATTGCCCTCAAGAAGGTGGTGCTGGGCTGCCTTCTTGAACTGCTGCAGTTCTTGAGGTGTAGGTACACCCACTGTGCTGTTAGGGAGGGAGTTCCAGGATATTGCCCCAGCGACAGTGAAGGAACGGTGATATATTTCCAAGTCAGGATGGTGAGTGACTCGGCGGGGAACCTCCAGGTGGTGGGGATCCCAGGTATCTGCTGCTCTTGTCCTTGTAGATGGTAGTGGTTGTGGGTTTGGAAGGAGCTGTCTAAGGAACCTTGGTGAGTTACTGCAGTGAATCTTGTAGATGGTACACACAACTGTCACTGTGCGTCGGTGGTGGAACGTTTGGATGTTTGTCGGAAGAGGGAGCAATCAAGCGGGGCTGCTTTGTCCTGGATGGTGTCGAGCTTCTGGAGTGTTGTTGGAGCTGCAATCGTCCAGGCAAGTGGAGAGTGTTCCATCACACTCTTGTCTTGTGCCTTGTAGATGGTAGACAGGCTTTGGGAGGTCAGGAGGTGAGTTACTCGCCGGAGGATTCCCAGCCTTTGAACTGCCCTGGTAGCCACAGTATTAATATGGCTGGGTCCAGTTCAGTTTCTGATCAATGGTAACCCCCAGGATGTTGATTGTGGGGGATTCAGCGAAGGTAATGCCATTGAATGTCACGGGGTGGTGGTTAGATCCTCTCTTGTTGAAGATGGTCATTGCCTGGCACTTGTGTGGTGCGAATGTAACTTGCCACTTGTCAGCCCCGAGCCTGGATATTGTCCAGGTCTTGCTGCATTTGGACATGGACTGCTTCAGTATCTGAGGAGTCGCGAATGGTGCTGAACATTGTGCAGTCATCAGCAAACATCCGCACTTCTGAGCTTATGCTGGAAGGGAGGTCATTGATGAAGCAGCTGAAGATGGTTGGGGCCGAGGACACGACCCTGAGGAACTCCTGCAGTGATATCCTGGAGCTGAGATGATTGACCTCCAACCACCACATCCATCTTCCTTTGTGCCGGGTATGACTCCAACCAGCGGAGAATTTTCCCCCTGATTCCCATTGACCCCAGTTAAGCGCGGGCTCCTTGATGCATTACTCGGTCAGATGCTGCCTTGGTGCCAAGGGCAGTCACTCTGTCCTCACCTCTTTAGTTCAGTTCTTTGTCCATGTTTGGACCAAGGCTGCCATGAGACAAGGAGCCACATGGCCCTGTAAACAGTGATGGCAACTCCAGACGCTCAGCAGCCCATCCTCTTGAGGGATAATCAGTTGCTGCAATTATAGTGGGGGGGTGAGCCGGGTCCACCTGACTCATTGACCTGCAGTTTCAGATGCTGTGCATTCCCAGCATTTGTTTAATTTATTCCTATTTAAATCTTTACATCCTCTTGCGGATCAGATAGACACAGGGCTTTGCAACAATTTAGGTCACGGGTGACAGTGTTAATCTATCTCGATGCAAGTCCTGCTGACCATCACACAAGCAGGGATATTTATAATTTGAAAGCGGAAGGGCTGCTATACATTCCAGGGATGTGGGAGTCACCAGCGAGGCCAGCCTTTATCACCCATCCCTAATTGCTCTGAGACCGGACAATGAACAGTTTTTTAGGATAGTCCACCTGATTCATGGTCACTTGTTCTGCTTTATTCTTTCTTGGGATATTGCCATCTAATAATCTTTATTATTGTCACAAGTCGGCTTGCATTAACACTGCAATGAAGTTACTGTGTAAAGCCCCTAGTCGTCACTCTGACACCTGTTTGGGTACACTGAGGGAGAATTCAGAATGTCCAATTCACCTAACAGCACATCTTTCGGGACATGTGGGAGGAAACCGGAGCATCCGGAGGAAACCCACGCGGACACGGGGAGAACGTGCAGACTCCGCACAGACAGTGACCCAAGCCGGGAATCGAACCTGAGACCCTGGAGCTGTGAAGCAACAGCGCTAGCCACTGTGCTACCATGCCGCCCACGGTAATAGGGACCAGAAGGAAAGGAAGAAGAAATTCCTTTATGGAGTGGGTTATTGTGACCTAGAAGGTGCTGCCGTAAAGGGCGGTGGAAGCAGATTCAAGAATAACTTTCAAAAGAGTCTTGGAATAATAGCTGAAAAGGAGAAAAATGGCTGGGCTGTGGGGAAAGAGCACGGGGAGTGGACTAACTCGACAGCTCTTTAACAGAGCGATTATGGACACAATTGACCAAACAGTCATCTTGTACTGCCCTGTCTGATTCTTTGACTATTTGCTAAAATGTGGCTAACTTTTAAAAATAGAATTCATTTAGTCCATGCTGAATCCACCCCCATTGCTTTCTGGAAAGTTGATTGAAGTTTGTAGATGGGTTCACTGATCTACTGCTAAAGAGACTGGTTCCCAGCCCAGACCATCCGTTTAAAAACCATGAAAGCTTGTGACAAAAATAGAATTTTATTTGTTTCTGTGAATCGGCGGCCCTGATTTATTAGGAATAGTAACCTGCATATTATGAGCAATGTCTTAGGGTTTCCATTTGGATGGGAAAGCAATATAATTCCTCAAAGCCAAAGCACTAGTTAAAACCCTGGAGCCCCCTGTGACCCGGTCACTGGATAAGTTTGCCAGTTTTATGACTATTGGAAAAAGTTGTGTGTCGGATGCCAGAAGCAGCTTTTAGTTTTACTGCCATTTCCCGTGTGGATTGTCTTATTGGAAGCTTTCCAGGAAATTAAATCTTCAGAAAGAAACATCTCCTCTCACGGGGATATTAAATTCCATATGGCTGAGGATAGCCATGAGTGCAACATTAGCACATAGAACATACAGTGCAGAAGGAGGCCATTCAGCCCATTGAGTCTGCACCTGCCCACTTAAGCCCTCACTTCCACCCTATCCCCATAACCCCTCCTAGCCTTTTTTGGACACCAAGGGCAATTTAGCATGGCCAAGCCACCTAACCTGCACGTCTTTGGACTGTGGGAGGAAACCGGAGCACCCGGAGGAAACCCACACAGACACGGGGAGAACGTGCAGACTCCACACAGACAATGACCCAGCAGGGAATCGAACGTGGGACCCTGCCGCTGTGAAGCCACAGTGCTATCACGTGTGCTACCGTGCTGCATTGCATTGACTATAAGAAGTAACTTGGTAGCAGGGGATAGAACAGTTAAGTGTTCATAGGTAGAGAAAGAACATTACTTGGAACGTGGAAAGTGCTTTTCAGTCAATGAAGTACTTCTGAAGGGAAGTCAGATTGAAACATGATGTGGAGATGCCGGCGTTGGACTGGGGTGAGCACAGTAAGAAGTCTTACAACACCAGGTTAAAGTCCAACAGGTTTGTTTCAAACACTAGCTTTCGGAGCACTGCTCCTTCGTAAGGAGTAGTGCTCCGACAGCTAGTGATTTGAAACAAACCTGTTGGACTTTAACCTGGTGTTGTAAGATTGAAACATGGCAACCAATCTGATGTGAAAAAGAGGGCAATGCGTCTTTATGGAAAGATATTTTAGTATGCAACAGCAGCTTATTCTGCTCATATCAGGGGGTTATTATGTACCAGGAACTGATCCCTAGGGACAGTGGGTAATTTGACCAGATGTTACTCTGAATTCTGTCCATTAGTTTTCCATTTTTCCATGCGGCATTCCAATGTCCATATTTATAATGGGAACTGCCTATGTAAACCAGTCACACTGTAGTTGCATCCTTCAACCAGCGGTGATGCAACAGCATCTTCACCAGTGGGAGGGTGTAATTGCAGCATGACTCATTGACATGTGGAATCGGAACCTATCAGGAATAAGTTCACAAGTGTGTGCAGATGTATGATTTATAATGAATATAGCTGTGTGTAAAATGCTTTTATTGCCTTTTCTCAATAGTTTGAGCTTTCATGTTGTTCTTTACAGTGTAATGTGTTCTCTTTTAAATGTAGGCTTACGATCAGCATCTAAACATGATTTTGGGAGATGTTGAAGAAACTGTCACAACTGTAGAAATTGATGAGGAAACGTATGAGGAGATCTACAAAGTAAGCGTGGACCTCTTTCTGCTCTTCGCACTTGTGTTTAAGGAGTCAAACCTGCCATAACCTTGTCCACCTCTATAAAATCTCCCCATAATCTCATTTGCTCCAAGGTCAACAACCCCAGCTTGTCCAGCCCAACCTTGGAGCTAAAATCCCTCACCCCTGGAACCATTCTGGTAAATCTCCATCTGCATCCTGTCAAGAATCCTCACATCCAAGATGCATAACTTCCCTACTTCTGTACTCAGACTTGTAAAGCTTTACATCCCATATACTTAGCTAATTACTTCCTCAATTACTCACATGAAAGAATTAAAAAAAAGCCCTGCCACCTCAAGAATCTATGCACGTGAACCCCCAGATTTCTCTGTACCTGCACATTGTTTATACTGTGCTGTTTAGCCTATATTGCCTCTCCCTGCCCCTTCTGTCAAGATGCACCACCTCACATTTCTCTCTAATAATTCCCCTCTGCTTCTTGTCTGCCCATTCTGCTAGCCTATTTTTTAAAAATCTAAATTTAGAGTACCCAATAATTTTTTTCCAATTTAGGGGCAATTTAGCGTGGCCAATCCACCTACCCTGCACATCTTTGAGTTGTGGGGGCGAGACCCACGCAGGCACGGGGAGAGTTTGCAAACTCCACACGGACAGTGACCTGGGGACGGGATCGAACCCGGATCCTCAGTGCCCCGAGGCAGCAGTGCTAACCACTGCGCCACCGTGCCGCCCTCGTCACCCTCCTTTTAACGGCAAGTTTGGAATTATTAGCAAATGTTGAACTTTCTACTCTGTTTTCCGATCGCCAAGTCGTTTGTAAAAAGCAAAAAAAGACAGTGGTCCTAGCATTGACCCTTGATCCTGACCCAGGAACACCACTGTTTACCACCGTCCAGTCTGAATCATTAACTAGTTACACCAATTCACTGTTTTCTCTCGTTATGTCAATTTGTTTTCCGGGCTGGCACTCATCCCATATTCTATGGACCTTGATTTTGTTAACCAGCCTTTACACAATACTTTGTCAACAGTTTCATAAAATTCATCTTGACAGCATCTATTGCACGACACTGCATGATATCATGCTCATTGGAAAGTGCTTTATCTTCTCTCATGGGCATTCAGACTTTAGTCTGTGAGTTCAGTGTTGGACAGTGTACTCCAGTCCCTCTCCCCAACACTTTTTCCCTAACCTCTGCTGCACGAACACAGCAGATGCCAAGTGAATATTGAGTGCTTTCCGATAGTGGGGAAAGAGACTGAGAAAGGGACTAAAACAGTCGTCATTTCACTCACTTCTCAACCTGTCAATATTTGTAGGTTTGTTTCAAATCACTAGCTTTCGGAGATGTGCTCCGAAAGCTAGTGATTTGAAACAAATCTGTTGGACTTTAACGTGGTGTTGTAAGACTTCTTACTGTGCTCACCCCAGTCCAACGCCGGTATCTCCACATTGTGAATACTTGGGAACACGGTAGCATTGTGGATAGCACAATTGCTTCACAGCTCCAGGGTCCCAGGTTCGATTCAGGCTTGGGTCACTGTCTGTGCGGAGTCTGCACATCCTCCCCGTGTGTGCATGGGTTTCCTCCGGGAGCTCCGGTTTCCTCCCACAGTCCAAAGATGTGCAGGTTAGGTGGATTGGCCATGATAAATTGCCCTCAGTGTCCTAAATTGCCCTTAGTGTTGGGTGAGGTTACTGGGTTATGGGGATACGGTGGAGGTGTTGACCTTGGGTAGGGTGCTCTTTCCAGGAGCCGGTGCAGACTCGATGGGCCAAATGGCCTCCTTCTGCACTGTAAATTCTATGAACAGGGCATTGGAAGCGGCAGTCAGTATCGGCAGTGGATTAGGGCATTGGAAGCGGCAGTCAGTATCGGCAGTGGATTAGGGCATTGGAAGCGGCAGTCAGTATCGGCAGTGGATTAGGGCATTGGAAGCGGCAGTCAGTATCGGCAGTGGATTAGGGCATTGGAAGCGGCAGTCAGTATCGGCAGTGGATTAGGGCATTGGAAGTGGCAGTCAGTATCGGCAGTGGATTAGGGCATTGGAAGCGGCAGTCAGTATCGGCAGTGGATTAGGGCATTGGAAGCGGCAGTCAGTATCGGCAGTGGATTAGGGCATTGGAAGCGGCAGTCAGTATCGGCAGTGGATTAGGGCATTGGAAGCGGCAGTCCGTATCGGCAGTGGATTATTGGTGTTGCTGGCTAGGCCTGCATTTATTGCTTTTAGTACTGAAGCGTTTTATTCCTGAAACATTGTGATTGTCACTTGAAACATTTGAAATTCTTGGAGGTCCAAACGGAGTAGACAATGAGAGACGGTTTATTCTTGGCTACAACAAGAGGGTTATAGCCTCTGCATAAAGCATTCCCCATTTGGGACAGAGATGAGGAGAAATTTCCTCACTCAAGGGGTGCGAATCCTATTTATTTGTTCATCGGATATGGACATGACCGACTAACCAGGTCGGTATTTATTGCCCATTCCTAATTAACCTTGAGAATCTTTAGAATTGTCTATCCAAAGAGGTTGTGGACGCTTGATCGTTGAATATATTCAAGACTGAGGGCAGTAGATTTTTGGAAATCAAGGGATCTAGGGATTGAGCGGGAAAGCAAAGTTTTTGTCACAGAACAGCCATGATCTTATTGAATGGCGGAGTAGGTCAGGCCGGTATTGGCCTGCTCCCGTTTATGTTCCTGTGTCTACCAGAGTCCCAGTCAGTGCAAGGAGCACTGTTCTCCAGGGTTCTTTATCTCACTTTGTGTCTCTAGTGGTTTAGTTGGGGTTGCATTGTCCAGTTCGCGAGTTCTTTGAGCTTTGCCACACCTACTTTAATTCTCTGATGCCACCGTGTTAGTGCACTGCTTAAAGGTGGTGTAAAGGGACTTGAGATTCCCGGTTGCAGGAAGATGGCTGGAGGTTAGCAAAGCTGCCTGTGTATCAGTGTTACCCTGAGGGCTGCATCCAGCATTGCATTCAAGTGGCACCCGACGGCACTCTACACCACTATTGAATAATGTCCCCCAGTACTGACCTGTGGATTCTGTGCAGTATGCCATGGAATGCATTTACTATGTACAAACCAAACTCTTCCTCTGTTGGGAAAAACCTTGGACAAATGTTTCTACCTAACGGCAACTTCCACTTGCTGTTGGCAAGTTTGAAAAATGTGCCAGTATTCGCAATTTGTTGCTGTCTTTTGCTTAAGAGAATGGAAAGGATACTGATTCCCAACTGGGTGAGGAAGGCAATGAATGAAACCCAGGCAACGACAGGCCACAGATGGGAGAGCATGGGATATATGTCACTCTCATGTTACAGATACCACTATGTCTGTTTTGAATTGGGATTTTCACAGCTCACCTTCAGTGGTAACAAAGAGTTGCAGCAGTTACAGCACGGCATAAGGTTGAATTCTGTACCTGAGTTTGTTAATCAAACTCTCCCAACCAATGCTGCCCAAAACACTGAAAAGACAGGAATCCATAGCTTTCAATGTCCAGTGTATTTGGTAGGTAGATAAACAGCAACAGGAAAGGAGCCTCTATCCTTCAAATACATGTCTTCATCCATCAATAAAATGATCTCAACTTTATAAACAATGTTTTATTCTCAATCTATGTTATCCTTTCTCTCCCCAGTCCACGAAGAGAAATATCCCAATGCTGTTTGTCCGTGGTGACGGTGTAGTTCTTGTGGCTCCTCCGCTACGGGTCGTTTAAACACAACCAAACTGAACATTATGGACTGAACTTCAATCTGTGATTATATTTTTCAGTTGATGGAGAGAATGCTCCGATATTATTTTTATAAAATGTACCTCAATATTACGATGCGAAAGGCATGTATGTTGTTTAATTTTAAAAGGAGCCTGGGCTCTTGTGAGAAGTAAATAAAATATTTTTGTTTGTTTTAATAAAGATTGGCCTTCAAATTCTACACCTTGATTTTCAGCTACACTTTATTATCGACTGAACTTGACCTCTTTCTCTCTAACCCAGTGTTGCCCGGTTGAAGCCACTGACTAGCCACAGGTAAGGCGACAGCTGACGCCTTTTTAATCTTTTGCAGTAATTTTAGTAGAAAGAGCCTCACTCACAATCCAGGTAAACATACCTAACACGTGGATATTTACTGAACAAACATCGCTCGACACTCAGTAACCAGGGAAGTAAAGCACTCGCTCCCTCAGCTTTCTGTGTCTCCGGTTTTACAGCAAACACACAAAGGTTAAAGCTCACCTGTACACTGAATGAGTATTGAGCTCACCTGACCAAGGACAATGATTCTTACCCACCCTTAATTTATTGATTAAAGTAAGTAATTAACCATGTGTCGTCTATCTAACAGAAGGATCATTTAAATGTGTTGCTCACCGTAAAACCTGAAGCTCGCAGACTGCGAATGTCTTTGTTGCAGTGCCTGGGTTATACTGGGACACCTCTGAGTTCCACAACTATCTTCAGCGTTTATGGGTTGGAGAGAGGAACTTTGGTTACTGTCCCGTGTGTGAATATGTGATCGTCGAATTTTCAGCACAGAACAGGCCATTCAGCCCAATTGGTCCCCAGCGATATTTATACTCCACACGAGCCTCCTTTCACCCTCCTTCATTGCACCCTATATGCACGACCTTCGTTTCTCCCCAGTGTTTACCTAACTGCCTCTATTCTATATATCTCAGCCACTTCTTGTGTAGCGAGTTCTGCATTTTCACCATTCCCTTTGGCAAAGAGGTTCCTCCTCAATTCCTTGTCGACCTTTCTGGTATTTATGACCCCTGGTTCTGATCTCCCCCGCAAAGGACAGATGTAGAGAAATGTTTACACATCAAAATCGATAGCTTTCTGGATACTGATAGCATCAAAGGAAATGAGAATATAAACGTATATTAGTGGGGGGAAAAAGGAAATGTGGATATTAAGCTAAAATAGCGTAGAGATAGCGTGACCTGTTTGAATGGCGGAACAGGCTTGATGGGTCCAATGCTCCTGTTCCCTATATTCCTGTGTTATATTGGGAGTATCAGAGCACCACATCTGGAGTAGTGTGTGATTCTGGGCACCACATCTGGAGTAGTGTGCGCGATTCTGGGCACCACATCTGGAGTAGTGTGCGCGATTCTGGGCACCACATCTGGAGTAGTGTGTGTGATTCTGGGCACCACATCTGGAGTAGTGTGCGATTCTGGGCACTACATCTGGAGTAGTGTGAGATTCTGGGCACCACATCTGGAGTAGTGTGTGTGATTCTGGGCACCACATCTGGAATAGTGTGTGATTCTGGGCACTACATCTGGAGTAGTGTGTGCGATTCTGGGCACCACATCTGGAGTAGTGTGTGATTCTGGGCACCACATCTGGAGTAGTGTGCGCAATTCTGGGCACCACATCTGGAGTAGTGTGCGCGATTCTGGGCACCACATCTGGAGTCGTGCGATTCTGGGCACCACATCTGGAGTAGTGTGTGATTCTGGGCACCACATCTGGAGTAGTGTGCGCAATTCTGGGCACCACATCTGGAGTAGTGCGATTCTGGGCACTACATCTGGAGTAGTGTGCGCAATTCTGGGCACCACATCTGGAGTAGTGTGCGATTCTGGGCACCACATCTGGAGTAGTGTGCGATTCTGGGCACCACATCTGGAGTAGTGTGCGATTCTGGTCACCACATCTGGAGTAGTGTGCGAGATTCTGGGCACCACATCTGGAGTAGTGTGTGCGATTCTGGGCACCACATCTGGAGTAGTGTGTGCGATTCTGGGCACCACATCTGGAGTAGTGTGTGAGATTCTGGGCACCACATCTGGAGTAGTGTGTGCGATTCCTGGCACCACATCTGGAGTAGTGTGTGATTCTGGGAACCACATCTGGAGTAGTGAGAGATTCTGGGCACCACATCTGGAGTAGTGTGTGATTCTGGGCACCACGTCTGGAATAGTGAGAGATTCTGGGCACCACATCTGGAGTAGTGTGTGCGATTCTGGGCACCACATCTGGAGTAGTGTGAGATTCTGGGCACCACATCTGTAGTGAGAGATTCTGGGCACCACATCTGGAGTAGTGTGTGATTCTGGGCACCACGTCTGGAATAGTGTGAGATTCTGGGCACCACATCTGGAGTAGTGTGTGCGATTCTGGGCACCACATCTGGAATAGTGTGCGCGATTCTGGTCACCACATCTTAGAAAGGACTTGTTGGCTTGGAAGGCGTGCATCACAGATCCACCAGCATGTTTTCAAACCTCCATGTTTCTGAGGAGCGATCACATATAACATGCTTCTGTTTCCTGCAGTGTGGAAGGTTAAGGAATGGTTTGATGGACGCTTTGAACATTTTCCAAAGAACTGATGAAGTAGAGACAAATGGTTTCCTCTGATGAAGTCGAGGGCAAAGGGCATAATCTTTAACTCAGAGCTAGACCATTTGGTGGAGAAGTCAGGTAATACTCTTTCACAGAAACGATTATAAGAGAGAGATTGAGAACCTAGTGTCATGGTGCAACAAGAATCTCCTCAATGTCAGCAAAACTAAGGAGCTGGTAATCGACTTCAGGAAGCAAGGCACTGTACACCCCTGTCTGCATCAACGGGGCAGAGGTGGAGATGGTTAACAGTTTTAAATTCCTGGGTGTGAACATTACCAACAATCTGTCCTGGTCCACCCACGTCGCGTTACGACTAACAGCGCAACACCGCCTATACTTTGTTAGGAAATTCAGCATTTCCGCATTGACTCTTACCAACTTTTAAAGGTGCACCATAGAAAGCATCCTATCGGGCTGCATCACAGCCTGGTATGGCAACTGCTCGGCCCAAGACTAAGAAATTAGAGTCGTGAACACCGCCCAGTCCATCACACAAATCTGCCTCCCATCCATTGACTCTGTCTACACCTCCCGCTGCCGTGGGGAAGCGAGCAGCATAATCAAAGACCCCTCCCACCCGGCTTATTCTCTCTTCCAACCTCTTCCCTCGGGCTGAAAATACAAAAGTCTGAGAACACGCACAAACAGATTCAAAAACCGCTTCTTCACCACTGAAACCAGACTCCTGAATGACCCTCTTATAGACTGAACTGATCTGTTCACGCAACCTCTCCAATGTGCAGCACTACACTCCGTATGCTTCACCTGGTGTCTGTGTCTATGTATTTACATTGTATATCTATCGTATGTCCTATGTTTTTTTATGTCTGGAACGATCTGTCTGGAATGTACGCAGAACAATACTTTTCACTGTACTGTACAGGCTAGGGCAGCACAGTAGCATTGTGGTTAGCACTATTGCTTCACAGCTCCAGGGCCCCAGGTTCGTTTCCCGGCTTG
Source organism: Scyliorhinus canicula (assembly GCF_902713615.1). Taxonomy (NCBI): domain Eukaryota; kingdom Metazoa; phylum Chordata; class Chondrichthyes; order Carcharhiniformes; family Scyliorhinidae; genus Scyliorhinus; species Scyliorhinus canicula. The sequence goes on from NC_052156.1 coordinate 3,828,610, forward strand.
GGTCACTGTCTGTGTGGAGTCTGCACGTTCTCCCCGTGTGTGTGTGGGTTCCCTCCGGTTTCCTCCCACAGTCCAAAGATGTGCAGGTTAGGTGGACTGGCCATGCTAAATTGCCCTTAGTGTCCAAAATTGCCCTTAGTGTTGGGTGGAGTTACTGGGTTATGGGGATAGGGTGTAGGTGTGGACCTTGGATCGGGTGCTCTTCCCAAGAGCCGGTGCAGACCTGATGGGCTGAATGGCCTCCTTCTGCACTGTAAATTCTATGTTATGTCGATGGTAGCCATGATGTGGAGATGCCGGCGTTCGACTGGGGTGAGCACAGTAAGAAGTCTTACAACACCAGGTTAAAGTCCAACAGGTTTGTTTCAAACACGAGCTTTCGGAGCGCAGCTCCTTCCCCAGGTGAATGGAGAGGTATGTTCCAGAAACATTTATATAGACAAAGTCAGAGATGCCAGACAATGCTTGGAATGCGAGCATTTGCAGGTAATCAAATCATTGCAGATCCAGAGATAGGGGTAACCCCAGGTTAAAGAGGTGTGAATTGTCTCAAGCCAGGACAGTTGGTAGGATTTCGCAAGCCCAGGCCAGATGGTGAGGGGTGAATGTAATGTGACATGAATCCAAGATCCCCGGGTGCAGGTGGCCAGGAGTTGGGGGACTCTCCATAAGCTTAATTTTACCAGGCTGGTGGAGCAGATGAAGGAGGAATTTAAAAGGTGGGACATGGTGCCGCTATCGCTGGCGGGTAGAGTGCAATCCGTCAAAATGACGGTTCTCCCGAGGTTCCTGTTCCTCTTTCAGTGTTTGCCCATCTTTATCCCTAGGGCCTTTTTTAGAAGGGTGACTAGCAGCATCATGAGCTGTGTTTGGGCGCATGGGACCCCGAGGGTGAAGAGGGTCTTCTTGGAGAGGGGTAGAGATGGGGGGGGGGGGGGG